>NC_087203.1:27175977-27185977 GCF_015104395.2 Macrobrachium nipponense | reverse complement strand
AAATAACAACAAAACTTAACTGTGTATATATATTCTTACTACTCGTGTTCGGGGTCAATGATGCCAGAGGACTTTATTTCATAAAAAAAAAATAAGAATAAAAAATCGAGGATGACCGTAGATAAAGTCCTCATCAACTGCAGTAAGAAGATAATCCCTAGACAGTAAAAAGATAGTCCCTAGCATCGACGGATTAATCATACAACCACGGAGAAGAAGCTCAAAATCAAAATCAACTAACTGATCATCCCACGGATTAGAAAAAGAAAGCTACTACTTGGTAATTGTACTTTACAAATTAAAAAACCTGGTTTCTAAACCATCCTGTCTCACTGAAGCCCGATGCGAGTAGTAGACATACATGCATACACGCGCGCACACACTCACACACACACACACACATATATAAATATATATATAAATATATATATATATATATATACTATATATATATATATATATATATATATATATATATATATATATATATATATATCATATTTCATAATATATATATATATATATATATATCTATATATATATCTTATATCATAATATATATACATATATATATATATATATATATATATATAACATATAATAAAAGGAGCCCCTAAAACAAAAACACCGAAATATAGAGAGAAATACTATATTTCAGAGACTGCTGTCTCCCTCTTCAGGTAGATGAATGAGAAAAGTTACAGAAAAGGTGGTATTTATACAAAGAGGTCCATCCACATGTACGCCAATTTAGGTCACTCCCGTTGATAAACTTCCTTTAATCTTCTTAAGCGTCGGTTGAATGAAAATTAAAGGAAGATTATCAGAGGGAGTGACCTAAATTGGCGTACCTGTGGATGGACCTCTTGGTATAAATACTACCTCTTCTGTAATTTTTCTCATTCATCTACCTGAAGAGGGAGACAGCAGTCTCTGAAATATAGTATTTCTCTCTCTATGTTTTGGTGTTTTTATGGGCTAATTTTATTAGATGGAATTCTGTTATAACAGAACATTTTTACCATATATATATATATATATATATATATATATTATATATATATATATATATATATATATGTATATATATATATATATATATATATATATATATATAGATATATAGATATATATATATATATATATATATATATAATATGATATATATATATATATATATATATATATATATGTATATATATATATATATATATATATATATATATATATATATATATATATATATATATATATATATATATATATATACTATATATATCATATATATTTGATATAAACCTTCCAATATTCTAAGCTGGTTTTGATAAAAAGGTTAAGCAATATCTATGCTTACTAAAAGGGCAAATAGCATATCTAACGTACTGTAGAGTATACAGCTGCCATTCAGCTTATCAAACATCACAGGGAATTATAACAAAATAATCTTACCAACAAAATTATTTTTTATTTCGACATTCATCATTTTACATGTCTCGTTTAATACCAGAGTGTCATGATAGATGAAACGAAAATTAATGATAATTATTTTGTACTAGCTGACTAATCCGGCGCTGCCAGGGATAACTCTGAAAAACAACTGATAACAACGCCCTCTCTCTCTTTCTCTCTCACTTTTCCCTCATTCTCCACCCTAATGCACCTCCACTCCTCTCTCCCCCTCTCCCACTCCCTCCTCTCTTCCCTACCTCTCCTCGAAGATCTCCTTCCTCTCGTCTCTCTCGCTCTCTCTCTCCTCTATGTCTCTCTCTCTCTCTCTCTCTTCCCAAGCCCCACCCCCTTTTGGTGCCTCTTTTCCAGAGAGTAAGTTATATGCATAACGACAATAGGTATGATAAATTTGTAAAGTTTATTTAGTTACAAAGTCTATGGGCAGAACCAGTCCAGTTTCAGGGAAGCCCTTCTCACCTCGACCTCCTATGAAGATAGTGATGCCTCATCCCATAGTGCTGATTTCCAGATAGTCTAGTAAGTCACACGTATACCAAGTTTGGTTGACATTGCCCGATGCGTTGCCGAGTTATGCTGGCACATACACAAACACGCAAACATCCATACATACTATATATATAATACTAATATAATAATATAATAATATAATTCTAGGGATATATATATATATATAGTATATATATCTGTAATATAGATATAGATATATATTATATATATATATATATATATAATATATATGTATATAAATTATAAAATAATGTAGATCATATTTATTTTCATATTAATATATATATATTTATATTATATGTATAAGAATATAATATATTATATATATTATATATATTATAGTAATATAGATAATATATAGGCATAGAAGAATATATATATGCATAATATCTATATACATATACTATATAAGATATATATATATATATATATTATATCAATATTATCAGTATGATATGAATAACTATATAGATATAATATATATATATATATAATATATATTATATATATATATATATATGTATACAAGTAATATATATTATTGTATATATAATATATATATAATATATAAGAACTAATATATATATAATATATAATATATATAGATAAATATTAATATATATATAAGGTTGTGTGGGTGTGTGTGTCTATATTAGATATATTATTAATATATATATTTATTATATATTATAATATATATATATATTATTACGATATATATAAATACCAATATATATAGTATATAAATACATATATATATTATATTATTTTATATATATATATATATATATTATATTATCATATATACAATAATAATATATACTTATAATATAATACATATAATTTAAATATATATTAGATATATATATATCTATGTGTGTGTGTATAATATATATATTATATATATATATATTATTATATATATATAGATTATATATATATATAGATTTATATAGTATATTGTTATTAAAATATAATTATAATATATTATATATCATAATAGATATATATTACATATAGATATATGTATATATATATTATATATCTAAATATATTAGATATATATATATATAGAGGTATGTATATAACTCTATACGTATATAATTCTATATATATGATAATAGTTTAGATATTGCAATATATATATAGGAGATATATATATATATTATAATATATATTAAATAATATGGATATTATGCATATATATATATACCTATATAATAATTATATAATATATATTATATATATATATATATATATATGTATAGTACATATATAGTATATATTATATTAATATATATTTTTTTTTATCAAATGCTATATTATATATATACTATATATATATATATATATATATATCTATATATGTATACAAGTATAATGTTATGTATATATATATATATATATATATAATTAATTATAATATATAGAATATTAATATATATATATAATATTAATATATATATATATGTGTGTGTGTGTGTGGGTGTGTCTATATATATATAATAATTTATATATATATATATTATTATCTATATATATATATATTATATATATATATATATATAAATACTATATATATTTATATATATCATATTATAGATATATATATATATATATATATATATATAATATAGTATATACATATTATATATATATATATATATAAAAAAATATATATATATATAATATATATATATATTTGTTGTGTTGGGTGATATATATTATGTATATATATATAGATTATAGATAATATATCTATAGATATATATATATGAATGTGAGAGACCATATGTATATAAATAGATAGAGAATAGATGGTAGATATAGAGAATATATATATATATATATCGATGTATATGTTATATATCTATATATAAAATATATGAGATATAATATAAGCGATATATATATATATATATATATATATATATACATATATATACTAATATATATATATATTCTATATATATATAGTATATATCTATAATATATATAATATATTTAGACATATAAGATATATATATTATATATTATTATATATATAATTATTTATATATATATATATAGACTATATATATATATATTATATATATATATATATCGATATAATATATCTTAATATATATTATGATATAGGATATATATATATATATATATATATATGATATATATATATATATATGTATATAATATAGATATATAAAATATATATCCTTATTACAGACCCTACCACCACCCCCTATATATATATATATATATATTATATATAGAAAATATATTATATCTAAGTATATATATATATAATAGATATATATATAATTAATATATATATATAGATATATTTTATATATATATAATTTATAATAATATATATTAGATAATATATTATATATATATATATCGGTATATATGTATATATATGTATAATATATATAACTATATATATCTGTATATATATATAAATATATATATATAATATATATTTATATATATTATAAATATATGTATTATATATATATATACATTATATATATATATATATATAATATATATATATATAGATATATATAATATATATATATTAATTTATATATATATAGATATATATATATATATAAATAACTATATATATCTATAATTATAAATATATATTATATATTGTATATAGTAATAAAATATATGTATAACCATATATAAATATATATTATATGATATATTATATAAAATATATATAATACATATAATATATATTATATATATCATATTAAATATATATATATTTTATATATATATCTCATCTTTATATTATATATCCTTCTCTATATATATATATCTCTATCTATCTATATCTATCTATCTGTATATCTGTATATATCGTATATATATACTACATATATATATTAATGTAATTATATCTATATCTAGTTTTAGATATATATATCTATATCTATCTATAGATCTATATAATATCTTATCTATATCTCAATATCTCATATATCTATCTCTCTCTATATATATATATCATCTCTATATCTCCTCTCTATCTATATATATATCTAGTCTAACTATCTAATAATCTCTAAAATATATATAAGATTTAATATTAATCTATTAATCCTATATATATCTCACTACCTAATACTCAGACCATTGAACCCCCTCCCGATATTACCGTCCATGTTTTCATCTAGCATTTTGGGATAACCCTTCTTTAACCAGACAGATGCTAACCCTAGTCGACTAGTCACTAGATAATACTTCATTGTCTGTTCAATACTGGTTAAATGAGATTGAATCAAAACACCCCAAAGCGTTCCGCATCGGCGGGGAATATAATTATGGCACCACTTTCAATTTCAATACTCAACGAAGTTTCGCTATTAATGTATCATTATAATGTAAAAAAAATTGTAATCCCAACAGGCAACTATCACGTGAGTTCTCGGTTTCTCAGATACAAGGCGGACCTTAGTGTGATTTCAACTGGCTCGAAGTTTATGTCATGTCCTGCAGATCTGATGAAATCATGGCAGCTCTCTTCTGGTAAAGTAGTGAAGAAAGGCAAGAACTTCGCAAGAGCCTCACCGAGTGGTTAATGATCGGTATTCGAAGTATGCCATATTTTGCTGAAATGACTGATCGATTTTTTTAGCCTAGCGTTAATTAAACAACTGCAGTAATCGACGCCGTCACATAACAGGAGGAGGACATTAACGCGCGCACACGTAGCGGAATTATTTGTTATATTATAAACGGCAGTGATCACTAAAACGCTCGTCCCAAATCTCACTTTGGATTTCTGTAAACCTCCCCTGTCGTTAGTTATGAACGTTATGGATAATATGGATCAACTGCAATTGCTTCCACATCAGAAACGAAAAAAAAAGGCATGAAGCACTGTTATGGCCGTGCATAACAATAAAGTTAGACCAATTTGATGGACAGCATAAAAGGCGAAATCAATTCTAAAAGCTGAATCATGAAAAGCACCGTAAAATCATTCCACGAGATAGGAAATGGACCAATTTTGATCTCGAACACCGCGCATTTTCATCAGCAAATTTTCCAAATAGGACAAGTCGACACAGACCTGGTATATGGGGAATGAAATAGAAAGAGAGGATTAAAAAAAATAAGTAACTTCCTATTACAAACTATAGTGGCAGCAATTCAATCAACCTTAATTGATTTTTATCGCCCAAAGCAAAATTATGACGAATACCATAATTATTTATATATCTAAAAGAAGTATTGTTTTTGTAATACTGAATAACAATTTTTTTTTATTATTAACAAACGGAAAAATGGCGATCTCATTTTATATCGAAAATGTATGAGGAAGCAGTATATGTTAAAACATTTAATTTTTCCCTATTTTTAGGTTTTATTTCTTGAATACGGGTAATAACTCCTTACTTCATAAACGCTTCTTTCCGCCTGAACATTTTCTCTGACATAAAGCATTAGATGTGTGTGTGTGTGTGAATGTGCGTGCGCGCGTTTGTGTGTGTGTGTGTGTGTGAGAGAGAGAGAGAGAGAGAGAGAGAGAGAGAGACACCACATATAAAAGTAAAGTTGAATAAAACGGACGTTCTAATCAAATGCCTATGGAAAATTCAATCTACATTAAGACTAACTGTAATACAAAATCATCTCGATAAGCAGTAGGATTCATTTGAAAAGCAGTCAAATGACAACAGTTACTTGAAGCGTTTAAGAATACGTTCTACTCTCATCTAAAGTCATAATGCTACCGGCATTCGCTCATAAAAAGTTATCACACTTTACAAGTGATTTTTCGCGAAAATATCACCACGTTGATTAAAACCAAGTGCTGCAGAATATCAAAAACATTTGTAACTAAGAAAAACTGAAACATCACTGCACTCACCACTACCTTCACATTCACCAGGCGTTAACATGAAAGAGGGGAAACTACAGTCATTTATTTTTTCTTTAATAAAGATGCAAAGAAAATGTGAAATCGACATACACCCAAGTTGACCATCGTAAAATTTCAAGAATTGAAGTCATTTAATATTTTCCAGAATATAATCTATGCTTGCCCTGCAAAAATTAGGAGAAAAGATAACTGAATGTAACCGATATACAACACATTTGGTGTACACTATTACTTAAAGTAACTGGAGAAGAAGAGAAAATTAAGTTGTTAACAAACAAACAGGTTTCTAATTTTCACTGAATACACGATTGTCACGTTTCACATAAACACATCAGAAAGATATCACTAACCAAAAACTCAACTTACATATATCGATTCCCAGGTATATCGCAACTAGACATTTAAAGTTCTGTGGACTGGGCGAGCGTTCTGGAGAGAAGAAAGAATAACATTTCTCCCTTGCCAGGCCACTGTAGGAAGCCCCAGTATGAAAAGTAATTTTTTGTTATCGAGGCTGAAATCAAATATTCACCAGATGAAAAATGGAAAGGAGGGGATTTTAATCCCATACTGTGGTTGGTACTAAAACCCACGAGGAAAAGACTAAAAGCATTTAACAAATTAAAAGAAAAATAACTCTCTTTCATTCTTGTGGTTTCCTGCCTGTCTGAAAATTGAACTACTGTGGGATGCGGGTAAATATTTCAATTTTATCAAGCAACAGTAAATTTCAATAAAATAGCAAGACTAACATATTGTCCGAGATGGACCTGCAAAAACCCTTCCATAACGTGCAAATAAAAAAAAAATACGTTTTTAAAGCTGACCATAACATACTGAACAATTTTGGTTATTCGAACAATTAATAACAATCCTAGACACTACTTCGAATAGACCTCAAAACATTCATAGCAATTCCTACAGAGGCTAATAATAATAATAATAATAATAATAATAATAATAATAATAATAATAATAATAATAATAATATGCTGGAAGTAAACCCTCTTTTAAACATGTTTTATTAAAAGTAATTGCTGCCTCAGCTGCATTAATTTTATACAGGTTCTTCTCTATTTTTCTAATTATTGCTTTCTCATCGTTGCTTAAACTGGTGAGCAACGCATCGAAGGTATATCCCGTAGAGTTTATTACAGATAGAATTGATGTTAAATTCTATTTCTTTTCTATTCTTTCTATTCCTTTCCGGACGTTTCGTCTGAATAAACCTCAGACATCCTCTTGGGCGGAGGTGGGTGAAGGACTGAAGTGAGAAGGGAGTCCAGCTGCTTATATTGCGGTGGCGCAGTGGGGGGCGTCGTGCCGCTGCCTTTTCATTGGCTCGTGGGTGGGGAGCTTCTTTTTCATTGGCTGCCTGGCTGCGGGCTCAAGCCAGCTCCCGATCGCATGCTCAGCAGGGGCGCCGATCTTCTCAGCTGCATATCATCACGCCGGGCTTCGTTTTGATTGGGTAAAGGCCGCGTGACGTCACTGCTGGTATTATTCATCGTATTAATGTCACTGCTGGTATTATCCATCGTATTAATGTCGTCTTGGATTGGGGCGTTTTCGAGCGGTGATATGGTGATGTTTGCCGTTATTGGAGTGTTTCTTCGGGTGCAGGTCGGGAGCAAAAAGGCCTCCTGTGTCGTGTTCATGGAGGGCTTTTGTTCCTGGATGAGTAACGCCTCCAGGAGGCGCAGACGGCGAGGGTCGGGTGCTCTCCCTATTATCCTAGTGTTACGGATGATACAGTCTCGGGAGATTGTGTCTCGGTGGGCGGTGAGGGCGTGGTTCTTGATAGCCCCTTCTTGGGCATGACAGGAGATTCTCTTCGCAAGACGCATGGTAGTCATTCCAATGTACTTCCCAGGACATCCTCGGGCGGGGCATATGTATTGGTATACTACGTTCGTCTGCTTGAGGGGGTCTCCTGATGGCGGTGAGGGGTTATTTTTCATGAAAATTCCAAGGAGTGATGTCTACATTCCACGACTTGGAAAATGGCACCCCTCAGGGAGGAATTCTGAGTCCATTTCTATTCAATATACTAATGGAGAATATAGCCTCCCTGCAGCTTCCAGAAGGCGTAGAAATCTTCATCTATGCCGATGATGTGTGTGTGTAGTAGCAAGAGGAGCTGTTAGAGTACCCAGAATGCAAAGGGCACTCAATGACATCAACAATAAATCAAATGAGCTAGGCCTAAAAATAAACATAAATAAAACCAAGGCCATGACAATAAAAGCCCACAGACCGCTGCAACCACTAACGATAGGAGCTGAGCCAATAGAATGGGCAGACAGCTACATGTACCTGGGAGTTGTCATAGATCAGCAGCTAACTTTCAAGGAAGAAATCAAGTACTTGAGAGAAAGAGCAAATGCAAGACTGGCCGCTATGAGATACATGTCATCCCTGAAGGAAAGAGCAAATGAACACATACAAAGGAAGTACTACCTAGCCTGCACTAGAACATTGGTGGACTATGCTGCCCCCACTCTGATGAGGCTGACAGAGGCTCAGAAAGAATCACTGGAGGTCATTCAAAACAGTGCAATGAGGCTCATGCTAGGAGCACCTACATGGACAAGGCTGTGCAACCTCAGGCTTGAAACTAACTTGCCAAAACTAGAGGATAGGATTGCACAGCGAAATGCAAGCACAATGGCCAAGATGTTCCTCTCAGAAAGAGACTCCATCTCTAAGGAAAGAGCAAGAGAGGAACTTGCCAAACACCCAGAGATTCAAACTTCGAGTTCCTATGGTAAGGACCAAAGTGACAACATCAAGAGTCTAGGCATGGCAGACACACTGCTGCAACTAGGTCTAGCACACACAGGGCAGGGCACAACAACTACCACCCTGGAAGAAGGACACTGCAATATACAAATACACAAGCCTGCCAAGAGCAAAAGAGGACTGCACAGGAGAAGAGCTAAGAGCGGCAGCCTATGAAGCAATCAGAAACACTGAGACCATAGGGGCACAAACATACTACACTGATGGCACTGTAGATCCTGAGAATCAAACTATGGGAGCTGCAGTATATTCAAGAAACTTCACAGCCTGCTGGAGGACCTCCAACCACGCCTCCACTATGCAGACAGAGTTAAC
>NC_087203.1:27158477-27170977 GCF_015104395.2 Macrobrachium nipponense | reverse complement strand
ACCAGTTGCCAGTGCAAATAAAAAGAAGGTCCTCAGTACTATAAGAAGAAACAACCAAACGGAAATTCTGCACAACAGCAGAAACAAACAAATCGTGCTTCAGGTACCTCTGTTTCCTGGGGCCGTCTAGCCAGAACTCGCAAGGGCAAGCGAATTTTCAGGGTGTGATAAACAAAACAAATACCACGTAGTTCACTCCAAGGGGGGGAGGGAGAGGGCGATGTTGGGTCATCAATATCAACATCTTTTGTATCAAATATCAGTTTAATCATTTATCAGATCATTGTGAGACAATTGATTTTCCTATGAAACACACGGCCGAATCAAAAAATCTGTGCAGGTTCCCGTAGATTTGCAACAAATTCATGCAATTATTAGTCAAGACGAGTTGCGACCAACCTTACATGCAGTAAATTTGGACAATAAGTCATTCACTTTGTTCTTTGATTCTGGTAGTCCACGTAATATAATGATTTTAGGACTCATCATTTACTCTTTTCAAATTTCCCTATAGAAAAGTCCGGAATAAGGCTCTCAGGCATTGGGAATAATGAATTAAATGTTGTGGGCGTAACTCATGTACAGTACAAGGTCGGTAAGCGCACGTTTGCTGATACCTTTGTCGTTGTACAAAACATTAATATGTATCCCGCAGTAATTATCGGATACCCGTCTATGGGCACTCAAAATATTATCTTAGCACCTGCAAAACACGGCGTGTATATCAAAGGGAAATTCTATAGGTCTTCTAATACCCTAAAATCAGTTTTAGATAATAAAGAGACAGACAGAGTTGTCACTTACATTACGGAACCAATCACCTGTCTCATGAACCAAGAAATAATACAGGCAACCCAACAGAACTCTCGCTCACCCGTAATATCAGCTTGCACGCAAACTCTCGAGCCTAACGTAACTTCAACTATATTAGTGCGTGTAAAGAGAACCTTGCCAGGATCTGAAACATTAATCCTTTCCGAAACTGAAAACACACGGATTATCCGTCACACAAGCCATTTATACAATCGGCTCACAACAACAATGTAACATCGAAGTCTGTAATCATTTGAATACCACTTTAGTAATCCACAAAAATCAACATATCTTGGATGCCGAAGTTTATAAACATCGCATTCTTACCGTAGCTGAGATAAATCACGCTCAATCAGTTGCGGATGAACCCCTTTTGCAATCTATAAAGAACAAAATCAATAAGGACATTCAAGAAGAAGAAATTCAGCAGAAATTTTTGAATCTGTTAACTAAATATCATGATGTTTTTTCCACTACGGATGGAACCTTAGGAAAAACGGATGTCATCGAGCATCAAATAAGGCTCAAGGAACAAACAGAAAGTAATCTATGTACCTTCGTACCGACTTTCCTATGAAATTTCAGAATGAGATAACAGAGGAAGTAGGTAAAATGTTAAAAGAAGGAGTCATTAGGAAATCAAACAGCCCTTATAATTTTCCGTTAATAGTAGTACCGAAAAAAGATCGAACTTGGCG
Source organism: Macrobrachium nipponense (assembly GCF_015104395.2). Taxonomy (NCBI): domain Eukaryota; kingdom Metazoa; phylum Arthropoda; class Malacostraca; order Decapoda; family Palaemonidae; genus Macrobrachium; species Macrobrachium nipponense. The sequence continues at coordinate 27,169,466 of NC_087203.1, read as the reverse complement.
GATATGCGTAGATTTTCGTCGTTTAAATGAAGAAACAATACCCTGACAGATTCCCAGTACCATGTACGATGATATCCTATCCTTACTAGGCCATAATAAATATTTCACAAGCCTAGACTTACTAAAGGATTTCATCAGATTCTGTTCGAACAAGAGAGTATCCCATACACTGCCTTTCAGCACAGCCAGGGGACATTATGAATTTTTGCGTATGCCTTTTGGTTTACGTTGTGCTCCTATAACTTTTACTCGTATGATAAACATCGTGTTTGGAGACTTGTTGGGAGATATCCTACATGCCTACATGGATGACTTAGTAATCTTTTCCAACACATTAGAAGAACATTTACGTAAATTGGAGTTAGTGCTACAGAGATTAAGGCAGCATAATTTAAGGGTAAAGATAAGTAAGTGTGAATTTTTTAAACAGAACTAGTCTATCTAGGTTTCACGGTTTCTAGTGAAGGTCTTAAAGTCGTCCACGATAAGGTGTCGGCTATCCGTAACTTTCCTCCGATACCTACTAACGTCAAGGGAATACAGCAATTTTTAGGATGCAGCGGCTACTATCGCCGCTTCATCCGCAACTTACTCAATCATAGCCGCTCCCCTAACCGATCTTATAAAAAAGGGCGTAGATTTCGTATGGTCTGAAATTCATCAACAGGCGTTCGATAAATTGAAGGATGAACTGTGTAGTTCTCCTATCTTGAAATTTCCTGACTTCGGTAAGGAATTTTTCATAGCAACAGACGCCTCAGACCTAGGAGTAGGTGGGGTATTGCTTCAACAATATGATAAACAGTTTTTCCCTATAGCTTTTTATTCACGTAAACTGAGACCTTCCGAAAGTAAATATGCAGTAATAGACAAGGAAGGGCTCGCTATTGTTAATTCACTCGTGCATTTTAAATTCATAATATACGGTTCACGTCAAGGTTCTCACTGATCATAAGCCCCTAACCGACTTCTTTAACCCTCTTACGCCGAAGCCCTAAAAATCAAAACCTCTCCTGTATGCCGGCGATGGTTTGGAGTGAGCGCGGAAGCGGAAAAAATAATTTTTTCAAAAAATCACAGCGCGCTTAGTTTTGAAGATTAAGAGTTCATTTTTGGCTCATTTTTTTGTCATTGCTTGAAGTTTAGTATGCAATCATCAGAAATGAAAAAATAAATATAATTATCATATGTAAATAATGCGATATATGGTAGCGAAAAAAAATTCATAGATAATTGTATTCAAATCACGCTGTGCAAAAACGGTCAAAGCTAACGAGTTAATTTTTTTTTCGTTGTATTGTACACTAAATTGCAATCCTTTTGATATATAATACATAGTAAAACAATAAAAGCAACACCGGAAAAATATCACAAAATGATGTACGAATTCGTAACGCGCGGACGTAAAAAAATATTATTTTAAAAAATTCACCGTAATTCTAAATATTGTTCTAGAGACTTCCAATTTGTTTCAAAATTAAGACAAATGATTGAATATTACGATACTGTAAGAGTTTTAGATTAGAATTGCAGATTTCGACCATTTCGGACGAGTTAAATTTGACCGAATGTCAAAATTTTTATATATATATTTTTTATATGCACATAATTCGGAGATGGAAAAAGCTACAACCTTCAATTATTTTTTATTGTATTCTTCATAAATATGCGCACATTTTGATATATGAAACTCTATAAAAAGGCTAATATGAAAAGGAGCAAATATTAGGATAATGCGATGTACGTATTTCGGAGACTTGCGGCCGCGAATCGGCGAGCGGAGTGAAGGTAAATATATTTTTCAAAAATTCACCATAAATCACAATATTGTTTTAGAGACTTCAAATTTGTTTCAAAATGAAGAAAAATGACGGAATATTACTAGGCCGTAGAGTTTTAGCTTACAATTGCGTTTATTTTTCAACTATTTCGGTAGAGTCAAATTAGACCGAACGTGGTTTTTTTTTGTTTCTATTTATCGTGAATTATATGCAAATATTTCGAAAAAAGAGAAAAGCTACAACCTTCAATCATTTTTAGTTGTATTCTACATGAAATTGCGCACATTTTCATATATACAACTTTATGTAACAGCTAATTTTAAATGGTGCAAACATTTCGACAATCGCACAAAAAAATTCTGATTTTTTCGGAAGAGTTACCGCGCGAACGTAAGGAAAATGTTTTTTTTTTTTTTTTTTTTTTTTATTTTTCATAAATTCACCATAAATCGAAATATTGTGCTAGAGACTTCAAAGTCGTTGCAAAATAAAGGTAAATGATTGAATATTACTAGAATATAAGAGTTTTAGTCTTACAATTGCGTTTTTCGACTCCATTTCGGTAGAGTCAAAGTTGAACGCGAAAAGTTGAAATTTTTGCACTTAACGTTATTTATATGAAAATATTTCGAAACTGATAAAAGCTACAACCATGGGTTGATTTTTGTTGTATTGTGCATGAAATTGCGCACATTTCCATATATAAAACTTTATGTAACGGCAAATTTAAAAGGGTGCAAACATTAGGACAATCGCACGAAAAAATTTATCGGAAGAGTTATCGCACGAACGTGAGGAAAACGTTTTTTCATAAATTAACCATAAATCGAAATATTGTGCTAGAGACGTCCAATTTGTTTCAAAATGAAGGCAAATGATTGAATATTATTATAATATAAGAATTTTAGCTTACAATTGCGTTTCTCGACCATTTCTGTAGAGTCAAAGTTGACCGAAGGTTGAAATTTTTGCACTTATCGTTATTTATATGAAAATATTTCAAAACTGATAAAAGCTACAATCATGAGTATTTTTTTGTTGTATTTTACATGAAATTGCGCACATTTTCATATATAATACTTCATGTAAAGGATAATTTAAAATGGTGCAAAAATTATGTCAAAGTGACGAAATAATTTCCGAGATGTGTCACTGATACTTTTTAGTGCGATAAGAAAGAAATTCGCGCTTGCGCGCCTGCGTAGCGATTGTAAACAAAACAACGCCTTGATCCGTGAACTCCCAGCATCCCCAAGGCGCGTGATACAAAAGTTTTCGGCTGGTAGGCCTATAAGTATTTTTCCGCGAATTTTTAAAAAAACCTTTTGAGCCGACGTATGATACGTCCAATCGGCATACGGGAGACATTTTTGACACGACGTTTAATACGTCCAATCGGCGTAAGAGGGTTAAAGGCTTTAGTCACAGCCCAAGCGAACTCGGTGGCACATGATCATTCAGGACTTTGGCGCGAGGATCGGGTATTTACCTGGGAAAGCAAATATCATTGCTGACGCATTATCACGCAACCCCTCTTCATCTTGTACCGAGCCATTAGCCGAAGTAATAGATATCTCAACCTCCACGCCCGTTGTTAAAACTATATCTGAACAGGAAGATCTGGGCTGGAGTGCTGAACTATTACAGACGGAACAAAGAAAAGATCCGCAAATAGAAAAAATCATCATTGCGTTAAACGGAAATCCGAAGGAAAAAGAATACCTAAAGTATAAGCAGCAGAATTATATCCTACAGGACAATATCCTGTGTAGATCCGTGACGAGGAAAACCCGCAACACACCGCAGTTGAATAACAACCAGGTGGTGGTGCTTATCTCACTCATACCCACTGTCTTAAAGTGGTTGCATGAAAATCCACTGCACGGACACCCGGGTTATACCTTGATGTCACAGAAAGCCAAATCCATTATATTTTATTGGCATACGATGCTTACAGATATAAAAAGCACATAGCAAATTGTCACACTTGTCAAGAATACAAAGGGCACACGAAGACACCTGTCAGCCTAGGGGCTTACCCCGTGCCAAATCAACCCTTTGAAAGAGTACATTTAGATTTATTAACAGGATTTTACGAGTCAGACAGAGGAAATAAGCACCTCCTAGTAATTATAGACGCTTTGACTCGATATACAGAACTTATAGCGCTTAAAACAAAAACCGCGGTCGAGTGCGCTAGGAAGTTTTACGAGTGCTACATTTGTAAACATGGAATTCCACACATCATTATCTCAGACTCGGGCGGGGGAGTTCAATCATTTCCTTATTAACTCCTTGTGCGAATTCCTTTGTATAAAGAAAATCAATACCATGATCTATCACCCAGAGTCTAATGGGCTAGTGGAAAGGGCAAATCGTAAGGTTTTAAACATTTTAAGGGTGGGAACCCTCCCCTTAGGGGGGGCAGATCCCAACTGGACATTGCCATACCTGCGGTACTAAGCACACTTAATCACTCGTATCATGTGTCTATTAAAATGACACCGCACGAGGCACTGTACGGTGTATCCCGGCCCGAACGCCTTTCCACATCTTAAAGCCTACAACTAATTTATCAAATCCTCTAAAGGATGTTATGGATGCAAGCATAAGTCGATATAATATAATTCGTAAGAATTTAGAAGAAGCACAAATCATAATGAAAAAAAATCATGATAAAATAGCTAAGCCAACTAGAACATATGCCGTGGGCGATCAAGTATACATACAAAGTATACGTAACGTAAAGGTTTAAATTATAAACTGACACCTAAGTTTGAAGGCCCGTTTAACATTTTAGAAAATTTAACGGCCAATAGAGTTAGGGTTCAAAATGTATCCAAACCCACTGATGTGAGAATAGTCCCATTGGCACATATCAGAATCTAAAGAAAGGTAGATGGAGTGAGGGAAAAAATGGTTGTATTTATGAAACTTGTATAATAATTTATATATATATATCTATTAATCATATTGTATGTAAACCTATTCTTTTACGCGAGTTATTACATATGTGTTACTCATTGCAGGTTTCAAAAATGAATCTGTTATTGTTAGGAGTGATATTGTGTATTCAGACATCTTTGTTGTATGGAAAGAGCGCTAGGACGAAAGAAATAGAATTTAATCATGGCTCGATTATCGAGAGAATAGATGATGTATACATCGTGTCAAGTAATATTGTTATAGAAGTAGATATGCATGCTATTTTCTTGCCTGAAGATGACGTCCTTAACTTAAAGAATGACCTGATGAGGTTTTGGTATTTCCCTTAAGGAAATGCACGAACGTAATTTTCATGCTAACTCAGAGATTTCGCTAGCTCAAACACTAAGCGTCGCAGAAATGTTGTCTTATGACATACAAAATAAAACCGCCGAGGCAGAAGAACTCGCTCGTGACCTGCTGATGTGGTCTGTGCGGCACAATACTCTTGAACGCCGCAACCCGCTTATTCTGGCTGGACTAAACATCTTAGGATCAGTTTGCGAATCTAGGCTTAGGAATCTCAAATCGCCTTAAGATAAATAATCAAAATAAAAGAATTGAGTTTTTTGCACACAAAACAGACTGGCCTTATCTGAACTTCGCAGCCAGCCAGTTATCTTTCGATCAATCAAATAATGAATATCGTTAATGAACATTCAAATAATATCGATCAGGTCATGGAAGTTCAACACTTACTGGCTACGTTAGCTTACTATAGTTCGAAAATAGATCATATCCGTGTGAAAATATCACATTTTATTGAAAAGTCAAAAGATTACGTAGAAGCAATTACGTTAGCAACAAAGGGTGTGTTATCTCCTCACCTCATGCCTATTAAAGATCTGACGTTAACTTTGGAAAACGGACGGGAGAAGCTAGGTTATATTCCTTTATTAGATGCCCATAAAGTAGAGTTCTATTATAGCCTAATATCAGTCAGCGTTGAAAATTATAGAATTATGATCACAATTCCTTTTGATTCTTCCGATTTGCTGGCAATCATACAAAATAGCATCGTTTCCTACTTTCATGACGAATAACTCAAATCCAGTAATATCCAATTTAACGGGGCATGAACTGATTTCTTCTGATAAGAAATCATTTACAGTCATTAAAGACTTAGATAAACTCACTCACTGTTCAGAAGCCATGAATAATAAAATTTGTACAGCTGACTCTTTTGAATTCTATCCTATATCAACGGATTCATGTGAGTTAGACATAGTGCTAAACGGCTCTCTCTCTCATACAAGCGAGGTTGTCTGGAAACTTTATCCCTTCTACGGTAATAAATTCAATTACAGGATGAATAATGGTTCCTGGATCCGTTATGATAAGGCCGGATTCGACGTCGTGTGTCCGGACAGTACCACCGCCCATGCCCCTATCTTCGTAGCAGCCGATGGTTTGTGCGGGACATCTACAAACTACACCGTCAGAGGGGTCAACACGATAATACGTGAGAAGGCGTATTTCGCGAACTACAACGTGGGCTTCCACAATCATCCCGTCACTACCTCTCCCATACAACGCGCGAGTAGCTCATCGTTTGACGCAACTGGCTGAGATGACCCACGCGTCATCGACTTATGCAGGTGGAGAAAATCTTCGCTACTACATTCTGCTAGCCGTGTTCAGCGCGTGACGGCATATTGGTTATCGCCGTCAACATCTTTGCTTGGCGTAGGCAGAGGCGTAAACAGAAGGATCTCCAAGGGAACGTACTGGCCCGTCTAGATGACGTACCCGTTAAACTCAAGTCGTTTGCGTTTAGGGCCGCCTGAACCTGGCCACTTCAGTTCGTGCCTAGGGAATTGTCTGGAATTGTGTTGTGTGTGAAAAGCGGTTCGTATGCTGGCAAAAATGTAGGACAAGAAAGACTCACGCCTTTGCATTTGAACAGTTAAAGTATCTCCAGGGCGCCTAATAAAGCATTATAGCCCAATATTATACATTAATATATTCCTAAAGGTATTTTTCGGGCACCTAATAAAATATATCAGCCCTATATATTGCTTTTCTGCAGATTTCCATGGTTATACTATTATACCATTGTACAATTATATTTATCTATTACAAGGAGTGTCAAGTACTCTTTAACAATTATCCATGATCATGCTATAATCATTATTTAGTAACCATTATTCTTAATCAGGTTACCTGTTATCATATTAATCATGTATACATGTTTTGATTTTTACCTTTTTATTATTTTTGGGTACCTAATCATTAGTATTACCAACCATGGATCTATATTTTCCATGCATTTATCTTTGTTTATGAATATGTCAACAAGGGTATGTAACAGAACCTTTTTATGCATTTAATCACTTATTATGTTATACCTAGACGTATGTTACGAGCACGCTCCTATGAACAATGTTTAAAGTAATTTTTTGTTTGTTTGTTATTCAAGGCTTGAATAGGTAGCAGTCCGAGCCTAATGTAATAATTACATATATTAGATTTACAAGATCTGTAAATATAAACCCATGACCTGAGGTCATGGCATTAGGAGGGTTCTACGTGACCAAAGCAGACCTAGATTACGCTATGCGCTGTCTGCAGTAGCCTGATCTAGCTCAAAGCTTTGTCAACATTTTATGTCTATGATAACTTTGCACAACAACTTCCATGGGAAGCGGTTGACCTGTTAACCTACGCCGGAAACTTGTAACTTCCGAGCCGGCGGACTACGTATGTTTTTTTATATGAATTGCTGAGATAGCTAATGTTCCGCTATCGACGCGATGCTTTAGAATGGGAGTTCCGCGCCAACCATCAAACATATCGGTCTTCCGACCGAGCTGCATCTCCTAGTATGGAGTTACAGAATAAAGTTGTTATCTTGTTCAACTTGCCTGTTTGAATCATCTCCTTTAGTCAAGAAGGAACCTCTCTACTAAGATATCCAAGGGAGATGAGTGGAACCAAAAATACTTACGAATGACAGTCGTAAGGAGAACACAAAAAGTCTATCGCCAAGCGATAAGACTTAGATATATATATATATATATACATATATATATATATATATATATATATATATATATATATATATATATATATATATATATATATATATATATATATTTATAAGTGTGTGTACGATGATGAGGGCAGAAGCCCGATATACGGAGACCAAGGGCAGATTGTCCAGGCCTGAATGATCAAATAGATGGAATCACTGCAATCTGCAAAACGCGGATTGATGTGAAAGACTTTGAAGTAATAGCTTCACCCCAACACAAGGAAGAGCTTACGACTTTATAGTCAATTTTCATTAAACCACTTGTTTCCTCGTTCAATCCCCAAACGTTTTCCACACCTTTGCTTATTTTATAATACTTTCTCTATTATTCCAGCCAGTTTTACCTTTTTAAGTTTAGTCATTTTTTCAGCCATGTACTAGGTAGGTATTTGTATAAGGTATTTTCAGAAATCTATTTTTATGTCTATAATTTTTTGTACTAACGTTCTTTTTATTAAACAATATTATGTGTCATTGCAGCCTTGAAAACGCAGTTGATTGTTCGTGTGACTTCCGTCTGCCCTTGAACTCTCTCTCTTTTCCTTTCTGTCTGTCTGTCTGTCTATCTGTCTGTCTGTCTCTTATTATATAATATTATAATATATATAATATATATATATATATAGATATATATAATATATATATATAGAATAAATTACAGATTATATCTATTCTATATATATATTATATATATATATTATATGTGTATATTATATATTATATATATATATATATATATATATATATATATATATATATATATATCATATCTATATATATATATATATATATATGGAAGTTGAAGGCGGTTGCTTTAAACTTGATGAACAGCATCGAGTTTGGGGAGAAGGAGAATTCCTTGATTTCCTTTCAATGTAATTTATTACTCTGATGTTTCAGGTCCATGTGTCCCATTTTCGAAGTGATGTTAAAAAGACCACAGAATTAACAATAGACTCAGATTTTAAAAAACGAGAAAAAAACTTTTAATTATAAGTATAAAAAGAAACATAATAGAAAGGTACAATGGTTAACGAATAGTACTGAAGGCAAGAAGTGAGTGACACTCAGGGCTGTTTTGGTTCCAACGGCAGCGTGAACTGAGTATTTACTTGGGGAACTATAGTCGAGTCCAACTAGCTTTGCAGCTATACTCCGCCTACTGCACGACAATGAATGGCTAGCTCTCGAAGGGGGAATGACATCAAACTAGTTAACAGTCCAAATGATTACCAGTACGGATTTGACTCGGTAATGTTGAGTTTCGTGCATGAATCATGACACCACAGATTTGAGTTCACGGAGTTGTGAAGTATGCATTTGAGATCTGCAATAAAGATATACAAAATTATATGCCATTATGAAGATGTAAAGAACCACAGATTAACCAGCTTTTCAAACTATTTCCAACTAATCAGCTTCAAGGAATGGTCGTGACGTAATCAGTGGGCGGGACCTAGCTGTAAAGCTAGCTGGCCTTTGCTATAGTTGTTTGATAAAACAAAGTGATTATTCGCAGAGCCCAGCTCGGCAAATAACCGTTTGGTAATTATCGGCCAAACTCGGCTCGCTCTGCTTATTTGCCGAGCTAGCACTCAAGAAAGTTATTCCTTGTACGTTGTGATTGTCGTGTGAAATATGCTGTCAATTGAGCTGCGAGGCTAGCGCACGCAGTGAAACAATACCTCTTGCCAGAACAAGCAAGCTTGCCAAGAATATTTAAATATGCAGATAGGGCGCAAAGCGCCGTTCCGCCACGTTCTTACAGACAGCACACAAATAATCACACCGAGCTCAGCTCAGTGAATAAGTCCTTATTCCCAGAACCGAGCTCGGCGAATAAATGCCTATATCTTATTCACCGAGCCCGGCTCTGCGAATAAGGCTTGCCTTAATAAAAAGAGAATCTAGTATTGACAGTTGGTGGTTATTTGGAGCTTTATCTGTTATTTAAAAATCCTTGTAATTGATTTTATATTGCATTTTTTCCCGTGATCTATTATGCATGTAATTAGGGGTTTGATAATTTACCTCCTGTTCTGTTTCTTACGCCACAATGATATTCTTACCTAAACAACAACCCACGAAAGGAACCCATGTACGTACTTCCTAAGGTCATATCTGGGGCAATTAAACAGATAGGACTCCTGGGGTCATGAAAGGGTGCAGACTTTCTTTAGATTTAAACAGACTTGATCGTAATTGGACTACTAGGTTCGACAGCCAGTAAACATTATTTGGCGTAAGTCCTGGTAAAAGTGTTTTATCATAAATAAAAGGGACACTGGCATACGTAGAAAGATAGTTTAGGTACTGTGGGTATTTTGGATTTTGGATGAAAATTTTTCATCAAAAATATTTAGGAAATGTTTATAAAAGCACCCAAATGGGAAACAGTTATTAATATACTGATGCAGATATAGTAGAATTTCCTCATGAAAACCATTCCAATCGGATGTTAAACTAAAGGGCCTGTGGAACAGGGCAGGAAAAGAATTTAAGTTAAAATTAAAGAGACACTGGCTATAAAAATTAGAACCTAGACCTGTAAAAGTTTTTTTCCTAAAAACCGTGGAATTAAATTGATCATAACGTTTTGAAACCATTATATCTAAAAAGGTCATTTTATTTTCGCTTTCATATTCGATTATAAACGTTACGTTTGGAAGCATTTGGTTGGCATACTCAAGAAATTTCTTGAGTATGCCAACCAAATGCTTCCAAACATAACGTTTACAATCGAATAAGAAAGCGAAAATAAAATGACCTTTTTAGATATCCTGGTTTCAATATGTTATGATCAATTAATTCCACGCTTTTTAGGAAAAAAAACTTTTATAGGTCTAGGTTCTAATTTTCTTAGCCAGTGTCTCTTTAATTTTGAGTTAAATTCTTTGCCTGTCCTCTTCCACAGGGCATTTATTTTAACATCCGATTGGAATGGTTTTCACGAGGAAACTCTACTATATCTGCATCAGTATATTAATAACTGTTTCCCATCTGGGTGCTTTTATAAACATTTCCTAAATATTTTTGATGAAAAATTTTCATCCAAAATCCAAAATACCCACAGTACCTAAACTATCTTTCTACGTATGCCAGTGTCCCTTTTATTTATGATAAAACACTTTTACCAGGACTTACGACAAATAATATTTACTGGCTGTCGAACTGAAACCAATACCTAGT
>NC_087203.1:27135977-27153477 GCF_015104395.2 Macrobrachium nipponense | reverse complement strand
TACCTCGAGGGAGGGCATTGCGAGATGGGCACTAGTGTATACCTTGGGAGGGGGTCCTCAGACACTGTTTAAGGGGAGATGGGGGTACTACTGGTCTGCCTCGGGGGAGTGTCAATGCTCATCGGGGGGGAGAGACTTTTTTTTTTTCTCAGTGTGGGTGAACTCCCCCTTTTCCTTTTTTTTCTTCTTCTTTGTGTTGGGGTATGGATTTGGCCTTGACCATGGATGCTAAGATATCAGCTGATTGATTAGTTGATGAAGTGAAACGCCCGTAGAGTCTTTCTTTTAGAAAAGATTTTTTTTTTTCTCTCTCTCTTGGATGGAGAGAAAAGGAAATAAAAAGAGAATTGAAATGCATTGTATGGGTGTATGTTTTACTTGTGCCTTCGAAGACACAAATATATTGGGGAGACACAGATTATTATTATTTTTTTTTATTGTGTTGGAGAAATTACTTTGAAAAATTGTGCCGAATGGTGTTGCCCGGTGCCGTAAATGGTGTTGATTGTGTGGGTGTGGAAATGGTGGTATACCATAAGATTCAGCATTACTGTTGTATGCTATTTGAATTTCACCCTTACTTGAGATCTTTGCAAGAGAATTATTGCTATGAAGAGTTATTATTATTATTAGTAATTATTATACTTGAGATGTGTCACGGGAGGTTTGCTTAAGTATAATTATCATTACGGGAGACATACTTTGCGAGAGATTTGAGATATTTCATGGGAGAATAGTTGATAATTATTACAGACAATTATTTAAGGAGAATTATTACGATGAATTAACGGGAGAGATCTTGTCTTAATTAATTGTTGAGTTTTTGTAACTTTGGAGAATATCTCAGTGATTCACGGGGATGAGTTTTGCTGAATCTTGATGAATCTGACTGAATCTTGGTGAATTGTGGTGAAACTTGCTGAACTTTTGCTGAATTTTGTGCTGAATTCCTTGGAGAATGGACAAGCATTGACATTGGTGATATTTTTTTTTGTACTGATACTAGTGATTTTGATGATAGCAGTTTTTTGGTGATATTGTGATAATGATACTTCTGATACTGATTTTTGTTATACTAATACGTGGGTGCCGTAATGCTATCAAGGGTGGTAAAATCTTTTTTGAATATGGGAGGAACTAACAACACATTATTTTTTTTTTTTTTCCTTTTTTTTATGAGTTCAGCAGATAATTGCTTGACATCTAGTGAGTTACGGGAGATAGTGAACAAGGCCGTTGATTTTTCTTTCGCCTTTTTTGGAAATTAGCCATCGCTGACACAAGTTTTTTTTTACCATGAGTGAATTTGAATTTGTTTTTTCTCTCCAGTTGGTGTGAATATTTTTTAATATCTCAGTTCGTGACTTAGAGTCATTGTTTGGGAACGTGTTTGTGTTTCAGCTATTTGATGCTATAGAGAAATATATGGGAGAATTCTTGCATGTTTTGAATGCATACGTAATGGCACTACATTTTTTCTCTGGATATTTGTGTTCCAGAAATTGTGAGTTTTCTTGCACAATACCTTTGTTGTATTTGTGACAACTTTGTGAGAGATAGGAAACTTGGCTAAGTTTTCTAGTGGCCTATGTTGTAGTGCATATGGAGAAGTCTTGGCTAAGACACTTTGAATTTGGAGTTCTGTTATAATGAGTTGTGGCACATTGGTGATTTTTTCTAGAATTTTCTAGACAGTTTTATTTGCCAAGTTTTTGCCCTTTTTTTTAGCAGTTATGCTAAATGGAGAGAGTTTTTATAGTTTTTGACTATAACATTGAGTTATTCTCTGGAGAATTATAGTTATAATTGAGATATATTTGGAGTTATAATTGGAGGTTATTTCATTAGTATTTTGGAGTATAATACATTTGAGATATAATACATGGGAGATATATTTTTGGCCATTGTTGATATTTGCCAATAATGTGATGAGAGCTATGTTTAGTTCAGTTATTTTGCAGCCATCTTTGTTGCAAATGGATACACATTTTTTTGGAGATTATGGGGCAATATTTGTGAGTGTGTGAGTTAGTTGCCATGAGAGCACATTTTTTGGAGATATATTTTTTGGAGCCTTGTTTTGTTCCACATGGAGTTATTGGGGAAATAGAGGTAAATATTTTGTATTTGCCGAAATAGAGGTGATTATTCTCTATTCTTGGAGTGGTGTTTTTTTTACTGACATGTGGCTATTGGAGAAATAAGAGAGAAATAATAGGGGGTTGGTTATTAACCAAATGGAGGAAATATTTTTATAACCGGAGTGGTGTTATTATTAATATGGTGAAATATATGGAGTTGGAATTAATCTTTGGCGGGTGACCCTTTTTTTTTTGTGGTTATGGGAGTTTTTTTTTGAGACAAGAGAAGATTTCTGTAGTTCTTTCTCTTTGATTTCGTGACTATTTAGAGGCGAGTGGCATTACTGCATTATGAGTCATATGGAGATGTGTGCATATTTTATGTTCACAAGTGTGTTATTCTTGGAGAAATATAATGGGGTAAAGTCATGTTGAGAGAATAAGTCTTTGAGACAAATGTTTGAACACATTAGTCATATCCTGGAGTTAATTCTGTGAAATGTGTCTGTTAGACCTTTTTTTCTAGAGAATCATGAGTTTCCAAACTTGTGTGTCTGACTAGACAATTTTTATGTTACTGTTAGAACATACGTCCGCAGGCGATTTTTCTGCTGACAAGTGATGTGATGAGCCGTGTGCTGACTTTTTTCCTCTGATGACGATAGATCAGAATTTTTGCAATATCTGGAAATCTTGACAATAGCATTTCACGAAAGCGCATGTGTGAGAGTTTGCTTTCTGGCAAATTCCATATCTTTACATGGAGCATTTCTTGGGAAAAACGCGGGAGTTATGCATATTATACATGTATTATGTATTTTGTGATTGGGGAAATCTTCTTGTGATTATCCTTTTTTTTTATTATTTTTCTTCCTTTTCCTATGAGAGATGTAATTTGGGGATTGAGTTTAAATAGCATTTCTTTTTACCGGGTGATGTGATTTTTCTGGGGTTGCTGTTCACGTAAATGGGAGTTTGACATTAAGTCTCATTGTAATTAATTATTGAGCAGTAAAGGGTTTTTTTTTTTTGCTGTTAAAAGTTGGAGATTTTTACTGATTTTGTGGGTTGTTTAAATATCAGAGCTTGAGAGAACATTATTTGGGTCCGGGGGGTGTTACGTGATTCTTTTTTTTTTCCTTGGGTTCATTACGATTTTTTTTTTCTTCTGTTTTTTCTCTTGTGAGCACATTCGAGTTTGAAATGTGAGTACAGAAGTCCGTGGAGTTGCTGTGATTTCTGAGTTGTGTGTGTGCTGATGTGTGAGTTTGGAGAATTGAGTTTGGAGAATTGAGTTTGGAGAATTGAGTTGGAGAACTTGATGTTTTTTTTTCTTTGAGAGTTGCGATAATGACCTATGATTTGGTAGTCATATTAAGGGAGTTAATTGGGAGTCGTTCAGTTGGTATTTCTGACTTTTTGAGATCATTGTCTGATAGAAGTAGTATGTCTGGGTTAGTTTTCTTAGATTGACCAGTGACTTGACTGACATACTAACACCAAAAAGTCGTTTCCCGACTCCAGCAATACGTCCACCAGCCGTGTGAAGAGAGTACTGCTGTCGTGTTGCCCAGGGTGATTACAAGAATTTCCATGATGGTGATCAAGAGAATTCTACAGCGTTTTTTGGGGGGATCTGCAGAAGCCGTGAGAAGTCTTCTACAATGAGGGAGGCATTCCGTCTTCCTACAGCTGCTACAGTCTGCTACAGGAGCAGCTACTTGCAGACAAGCAAAGAGGGATATTCAAGAATCCTAATACAGAAAAAATTAGAGAAAATGCGTCTAGTGTTATTGGGAGATATAAGAGTAACAGACTTTATTTTATAATGCCAGAGACGTGCAGTTTTTACTTGTATTTTATTTTAAGCCGGCCAGTGTTTTGTGTTATAAGCTATTTTGCTAGGCGGGGGCTAGCATATGGGGTGGCCGAGCATCTGTAAGGCCTAGGGCTTTTGATTAATAATGTATTGTCCATGTGTTCCCTGTGACCTATGGAATGTGGAGAACAGTGTAGAGGTAATGACCCGAGAGTAGCTGAACAATGAGTTTCTAGGGATGGCGTGAGATAAAAATGCTTAGTTCGAAAAGTCAATGCACGACAGTTTTATGAACTCTTCTCAAAGTGCCTTTGTGAAACTGGATGCAGCTAGAACCATGAGGCGCTAACGAAGTGTGTGTTCGTATGTGTGTGTGCGCCTCTTTCTGTTAAAAGAGTGTCATACCCAAGCCTATGGGAGATTTTGACAGAGGGTCTTCAAGTCACAGGCAAAGATGCCGTGGCATTCGCCGGGGGAGTTTTTGTGACATAGTGTTTGAGTGTCCGGCTGTTTGGGTGAGTGTTGAGTTACTTTAGCCAAAGAGTGGCTTATTATCTGTTTGACATTTTTTATGATGATATCCAATGTTTCACCTCTGTCTGTTAAACTTGTGTGTGTACTTACCGGGATGTGTTTCTCGTGTCTTTGAAACAGACGATTCTGGTACTTCTAGAATGCAGGGGGACAAAGAGTTCCCAGAGGGGTGTAGACTTTTTTTGGTGACTAGACAATGAACGATTTCGGGGTTTTTGAGTTAGTCTGTAAGACTGGATTACTTGATTGATTGATTTATTTATTCGTTGTTAATAAACGTTAATGTTATGACGCGACTCTCTTCATTTTCTTTTCATTACCTGTTAGAATGGAGAGAGGTGTCGGTGCTGAGAGAGAGGGAGACAGAGAGGGAGAGAGAGAGAGAGAGAGAGCGAGAGAGAGAGAGAGAGAGAGAGAGAGAGAGAGAGAGAGAGAGAAAGGCTGTGAGTAATGCGGTGTGTTGGTTTGCCTTCCGCTCGTGTCTCATGCTTACCTTATGAATAATGGGGGGGGAATCCCCCCATTAACATATATATATATATATATATATATAATATATATATATATATATATATATATATATATATATATATATATATATATATATGTTTATATATATATATATATATATATATATATAGTATATATATATATATATATATATGTATATATATATATATATATATATATATATATATATATATATATATATATATATATATATATAGATATATATATATATATATATATAATATATATATATATATATATATATATATATATATATATATATATATATATATATATATATATATATATATATATATATATATATATATATATATATATATGCTATATATATATATATATATATCCCATATATATATATATATATATATATATATATATATATATATATATAATTAATGATATATATACACATTATTATTATGTACATGTTAAGGCACTGGAA
Organism: Macrobrachium nipponense; assembly: GCF_015104395.2. Classification (NCBI taxonomy): domain Eukaryota; kingdom Metazoa; phylum Arthropoda; class Malacostraca; order Decapoda; family Palaemonidae; genus Macrobrachium; species Macrobrachium nipponense. Next base: position 27,148,070 of record NC_087203.1, on the reverse strand, counting down.
ATATTAAAAATAAAAATTAGGGTGCAACGGATTGTCTCGCCAGCAGATTGGAATGTGCAACAGCACAGTCGCGAGTGTTATGGAAAAGCTTCAAAACATTGGTGTATGCTTTGGGTGGTGGAACGAAACAGAGACAAAGCATATGTAAGCATAATATTATCAAGACTTGTGAGCTACAGCGTGGGAGCGCAGTTAACCCAGTGGAGTCATGTGAGTGTGACGTCAGAAAAATGCAGTCATGTGTATGCTTGTTCATGTGTCAAACAGGGCATATTCATGGTGAGTTCGAGAACATCGATAAGACTTGCATGCGTGCTTTTGTACCTACATTAGGGCCTTGCATCAGGGCGCGTGAATACGTAATATATTTCCCAGTGTTGGGGAAATGAGGCATTATAGTGGGACAGATAAGAGTATTTTTTAGAAGAATCTTGCAAATGATGATACAAGAATCAAATTTGGCACAATTGTTCCCCAAGGGATACTAATCAAATCTGCCCGATTGGCTAATTGAAAATCCAAAATAGCAGCCATTTTTCAAGATGGCCACCAAAATAACCACCCGAAGTTGATGTTTTGCTTAGAAATATTTGTAGTTGGCCGAATTGCATGATCTAATAGTGGATTCCTATGTTTTTAAGCCTGCTGATGTATATTTTCTTGTTTATAACATGGTTAAGGCACAGTATTAAAGGAGTGATTGTCAGACACTACCAAGGCACATTGGTGACATCACTGCTATGAAACTCAGCATGGGGTTCAGTGTCAGCTGAGTAGGAACTTTATGTTGGTATCATACTGCAACAACCTACTAGTATCCCAAATGCTGCCTAATCAACCCCAAATCAGTTAGGCAGTTGCACCTGAATGAACAGGATGTGCCAGCGCAGGAGAACCAAACCAAGTGTAACAGGGTTTAAGGTACCTGGATGGTGTACAGATTGCACAGGACTTATGCCACTGGATGAAAGATCGGACTAGGTGTATGGCACAGTTCAAGAACCTAGTTGTATCCCATACAGGAAAGCGCCTATTGTATATTACAGGACATAAGAGGCCTATCACACTAGTACATGTACAGGGTGGTAAAAGGATAAACCCTCGACCCTGAACGTCATCGTGATCATTGACGCGAACTCTACTGGACAATCATGGCAAATAGACTGGACCAAGTGTTGCCTATGTCAGGAGGTTAAGAAAGAAGATCTAAAATCCCCCCAGGCCAATCCTGCGAGAAGAGGGGATGATGGATATACAAACCTGGCAAAGAATATTCCTCTGTTTCACTCACTCAATGCATTACCAATCAAGCTAGACCCTGCAAGACTAGACGAAGGTTCTGGGACAGAAGAATCGTTGAGAAAAAATAAGTCACAATATCATGAGATTTGCAGGCTTCTATTCAACAACACAAAGTTACACCGGCTGAAAAATGAGCAAGGTCATGTAGGTACTAGTGATGAGGGCAGTAGAAGTAAAATTCCACGAAAGCTCCAAGAAACTAGAACAAAAGAATGCTTCTTCTGCAAAACTGAAGGAGGGGAGCTTAGAGAAGCAATGACAATGCAAGTGAATAGGAGAATAAATGAATGTGCCAAAATACTTAGTGATACAAAACTTCTCGCCAAACTAAGTACAGGAGATGCCGTAGCCAAAGAAGTGAAATATCACTCTGGCTGTTTGGTGGCATTGTATAACCAAGAACAGGCATACCTAAAGCACAGGAACACTGGAAGGATGCATATCCAATTGCTTTCTCCGAACCAGTCACCTACATCTTTGAGACGAAAAATGCCAGTGAGAGCCTACTGATTTTCAAGCTTGCTGATTTGACCATGCTTTACAAGCAGAGACTGGAATAGCTTGGTGCTGACTCGCCTGATGTTCATCCTACTAGACTCAAGGATCAGCTGCAAGCTGGTCATCAAGGAAGAGAAGTTCTGTTGGCTGTTGAAACTGATGTAGGCTCAATCCCATCAGAAGCATCCCGTTACGGTGAAGCAATCCATCTAGCAAAAGCCGGTGGGATAGTAAGACAAGACATGCTCCATCAGAAGTCGAATTTCACCAGTTATTTTCATGACAAAGACTTAGAACAGTCTATGCCACCATCACTGCTTCAGTTTGTAAGCATGATCGAACATGGTGCTGACATCAAGTCCCAACTCCATCATGGAGCGTCAAAATCAGACTTTGCTACATCACAACTTCTGCAGTACAACTGCTTCGCCAAATACAAGGAAGGAACGGATGTCCACAGGCATTCCAAGGACTGGGAGCCACATTTTGCAGTCTACATGGGCCTGTATGTGTTTGCCAAGACGAGGAAGAGACAAATAATTGAAATGCTCCATGAGAATGGGCTCAGCATATCATAAGACCGAGTCCTAGAAATCTCAGCACAATTAGGAGAAGCAGTTGTTGCACAGTGTGTGGAAGATGGGGTAATCTGTCCCCAGTCTTGGGAAAGAATTTGTTCACAACAGGAGGAGTTGACAACATAGATCATAATCCAACTGCGACCACCGCTGAAACATCCTTACACAGTACAAGTATGTCCATTTTCCAGCATCCACACACAGGAATTCCTGGTGATGAACGTGAGCCACTCAAACTAGCACAGTCATCAAAAGGAGAGGATGCCACAAGCAACACAGTGAAGTCTCTCAATGCTGTGTCTCCATGTTGTCACGAAGCTGACAGTCAAATATTTGTTCACGCTAGGGAGGAAACGACTGATTGGAGAGAGTCTATAGTCATCAAGGCTAATGACACAGATGTGCTAGTCATAACAATATCTGTACTGCCATCCTTCCAGAAACTAGGTCTTAAGGGAATGTGGATTGCCTTTGGCCAAGGAGCCCATATGCGATGGATTCCAATCCATAAGGTAGTTTCTGCAATTGGGCTTGAGAAAGCTAGAGGGATCCCCTACTTTCACGCATTCATTGTATGTGACATTGTGTCTGCCTTCCGTGGGAAAGCGAACAAATCTGCATGGCAGACTTGGAATGTATTTGATGATATTACTGAAACATTCATCAATCTCAGCCAACATCCAACATTGATTCATGATCTTGACATGCAGAGGCTGGAGAGATTCTTTGTCCTCATGTACGACAGATCAAGTAGCAAATTGAGAAACAAAAGCACGGTATGCATAACTTTGAAAATGCACTAGCCAGGACAAAACTTATGTAAAGAAAGACAAACATCTTGGTGGTCATCTTGAGAAATACTGTCTCAGAGTGCTTTTTAAACAAGGTAATATAGTTCAGCAGGCTTCAAAACATAGGAATTCACACTTAGATCATGCAAAACAGACAACTACAAATATTTCTAAGCAAAACATCTACTTCGGGTGGTTATTTTGGCGGCCATCTTGAAAATGGCCGCCATCTTGGATTTCCAATTGGCCTATCAGGCAGATTTGATTAGTATACTTGTTCCAAATTTGATGCTTGTATCATCATTTGTACGATTTTACTGTTATCTGACCCACTATTAGACGACAGACTCGTAGTGATTACCATTGAGATAAGCCGAAGGAGGCGCCATAAGATTCATCGAGAAGATGGATTTGGTTTGTCACCACAGAAAATTAGTTCTCTAATTGAGAATCATGTTTGGGAAAATACTGATGGTGGTTTTGACAATGAGAATAGTGTGTGACATTTTTTTAGTCGAGGTGACTATTAGAGGAGTAATGGTGCTGAATAATTTTGGGATTTTTACATTCATTTTCCATGTTTTTCATGTTAGTTCTTTTGGGGAAATCAAGACTATCTTTGTATCGCATAGTTTGCATTTTAGCCTAGAATTAAATAACTTGGTTTAGCTGCAGAGATGCCGTGCAATGGCGGACGATTAAATGTATGTTACGTTACCATAGTGATTTCTCTCCTTTTAATTAAAACAGGATCAATTAGACCTTGTAACATATATAAATACATGTACATATATGTACACACACCTACACACACAGATATATATATATATATATATATAATATATATATATATATATATATATATATATATATATATATATATATATATATATATATATATATATATATATATATATATATATATATATATATATATATATATATATCGTGTGTGTGCGAGTGTGTGTGTGTATGTGTGTACATATATGTACATGTATTTATATATGTTACAAGGTCTAATTAACCCTGTTTTAATAAAAAGGAGAGAAATCACTATGGTAACGTAACATACATTGAATCGTCCGCCATTGCACGGCATCTCTGCAGCTAAACCAAGTTATTTAATTCTAGGCTAAAATGCAAACTATGCGATAAAAAAATAGTCTTGATTTCCGTAAAAGAACTAACATGAAAAACATGGAAAATGAATGTAAAACTCCCCAAACTATTCAGCACCATTACTCCTCTAATAGTCACCTAGACTAAAAAAATGTCACACATTATTCTCATTGTCAAAACCACCATCAGTATTTTCTCAAACACGATTCTCAATTAAAGAACTAATTTTCTGTGGTGACAAACCGAATCCATCTTCTAATGAATCTTATGGCGCCTCCTTCGGCTCTTTTGAATAAATTTTTAGTCACATGATTCTTCATAACACATGCTGTGCCCAAAAGAAAACTGTTTGGTTATTTCAAACATTATTACCAACCTTGATGAGAAAACTGAATCTGCATTAACATGCTTAGAAATAAAAAGTTTGGTCATCATATAATCATCCAGGAAACTGATTGAGCCTTCTGTTAATTATCATTTTCCATTCACGTCGGTAATGATCCTAATTAAGAATCAAGTATGATATCTCATATACACTAAACAAGATTAAATCTAAGCTATGGAAAGCTTAGATAAAGGGGAAACATCCGCAATTAAAAGGGAAAACTGTAATTAGTGTATTTTTTGTAACACTAATGTCAATTAATTGTGAATTTAAGGACACATACACATTTTCAATATTTATTAAAAAACTCAGGTAAATCTTCTCGGGGATCAATCTGTTTATTTCAGACAAGGTACATTTATCTTACATAGCAATGGACCTAATGCTAATTGTATTAAACTTATCTGACTGTAAACAGAAACACAAGTACTGAAAACTAATATCTATTTGAACAAACAGTTTCATAAAGTGCTATTCCAATGTGAACCCCTCTCAATTATGAATGTGAAATTCAAATGAATGAATATTTTTTGACATATGATAACTGAGAACATGTCTAAGAATAAAAATTTGACTTTCTTACTAAAACTTCGAAGTTCACAGTGATAATACCTTTTACATAAGAAATTTCATTCAAACTGGAGACTGAAATCAATATGCAAACAGCCGAACGTAATACGCACACATTCAAGATTCTCATAAAATATAAATGAGAGAACAATACATCTAGTCACAGAGTCCATTGTAAAGATAAAAAGTCTAGACTGCGAACCCAACTTCCTTTGTATTTTGTATGACGAACAGTAATCATTTGTGAATAATAATAATCTCATTCGAATTCGGCTTTAAAATTGAAAGATTTGCGTTTCGATCACTACTACAATTTATCAAAATGATTGTTTACATGACAGCAAAACAGTCCTATATCCAGGAATAAAAAGCTTCAATCCGAAGGGAAGTGTGTTTCATATCAATAGAATATCATCTAAAATATATAACCGCTGCTTCTATGGCGCTTAATAATATTAAAACGCCTTTATGACAAGGAGGGAATTCGTCTAACGTTAAAACTCCAAGTTACGTTTTTGTTACAGGCTAAGATAAAATGCTATAAAAGCCAGAGAAATCCTTTAAACGCCAAAGAGAAATATCATTTACAAGATGAGTCCCCACTATTTCATTTGTCTGTTACACATTAAAATTGATTGATACGATTATGATTCAGAGAGCAGTCTGATATTACAATCGGCCGAAATAACATAATAGGAAAATTGAGTTATAATTTACAATAGAAATGATAATGATAGAAATAAAGCAAAGACTATTATAAAAGATAGCAAATCACGGGTTCTGTTTATACTCGGTTGCACTTGCATTGATTGTCGTGTGGAATAAAAATTACACCACAGATTCTGATCAGATTAAATGAACTTAATCAATCTAAAAGACTGAGGGCAGTGAATGGGTTTGTGAAGCCATAAGTATAAACTCCTACATCCAACCAAATGTTGTTCCTGTTAGAGAGAGAGAGAGAGAGAGAGAGAGAGAGAGAGAGACTTATCCAAAGCGATTACATAATGCACTTACTTTGAGATTACGTAAAAAAAATCACTGCTTACATTAAGAGAAATAAAAAATTAAAAACAACAATAGTCATTAATCAATATCAATATTGTGTTCATGCTAAGTTCAATACTGCTAAGCGGGAAATGAGAAAAATGCAATGAACAACTATCCCCACAGCCATTTCATTCCCACTGACGACGTGACAGGCACCATTTCCGCTCTGCCTTTTTCCCCTGTACTAATAATGATAATAAAAGCAATAATACAAAATCATCAATAACCTGCGACCAGATTTGACAGCTATATTACCAAATGGGAGGTTCGTGGTTATGGTCAGCGTAGTTATAGCGTCTTTATTACCCATCAACCTTGGGCAGAATAATCCCACTGAACCTCTTTTATTATCCTCTTTCCTTAAGAAATGCAATCAAACACTAATGTAACAAACTAGGACAAAATTCACCAAATACAACGTACAGAAATTCAATATATCCGTCCTTAAGCATTATTTACTTTTTTGGGGTAGCATATTAAAGGCTAAACTCCTCGTGAATTTAATTTATACTTTTCAAAGGGGTTTCACTCATTCTTCGCTATTCGCTCTTTTTGGGGGTTTGTGACATGGCAATAGAAAATACATTTTAAGTGCGTGTCATTTTACCAACAATTCAGTATTTCTCCTAAGCATTATTCATTTAATTAAGAAAGTGGATTTAATTTTTTCTTTATTATTAATCAGAGGTATGACTTGGGTGAATATGATGTCTATGCCAGACAGCGTCATGCAAAAATTATAACAGAAACACTAGGAACCAAGTACGAAAGTCTGGCTGTGTTTCCAGTCAAGTGAAAGTCATCCTTCTGATGTATAGCTAAAATATAAACCGCTTTCAGTGACGCAATCGCAAGCGTCCTCTCTTAATTTCATAAGGTCTGATCCCTCGGCAGTCTCCCCATCCAGTTCTCAGTGCTAAGGAATTGACAAACGATGTTCTTAAGGATATCTGTCCCGGATGAACGCTCAGGAAATTCGTCCTCTCAAAGCAATGGTAGATTCACATCAACCTTGCATTTCATGTCTAGGCCAGTTCCTTACGACGCTCCTGATTGACTGTTGATAAGCCAATCGCAGGGCTGGAAACTCTGTCTCTCGAGAGAGTTCACATAAGTAGGATGTATCCTACATATGTGTATCCTGAGGGATACGTCTTTCAAAAATATCCCTCAGGAGAGGTGAAAAATACATCCTGCTCATGTGAACTCTCTAGAGAGACTGAGATTTTCCAGCCCTGCGATTGGCTTATCAACAGCCAATCAAGAGGGTCGTGAGGGACGGGCCTACACATCAAATGCAAGGTTGGTGAATTTACTATAGTTTAGGTTTCACGTCAATTGTTGCGGTTACTGAAATAGGAAAATGTTGATACCTGTTTTACATTGGGCTGGGTGTCTTAGGATAAGGTTCAGAAACACTCGTTAACACTGATAAGCCATCCGTTGCCATGTCTTTAAAGTAATTATATTGACGTAATTTATGTTTCCAAATAAGGGCGATTACTGTAAACAAACCCCTTTCAACACTATTTCCACTTAATTTCTATCTGCTCGCCGGCCTTCGCAATTGTGAAATTAATCATTTCACGTGGAACGTGAAATTATCATGAAGTTCAGGTACCCATTACTAATGGTATAAAATACGAGTTATAAAACCCGCTTTTCCAAAGACGAACACAAGGGGAAGAGAAAAATGAATCACAACAGCCTAAGTACTCTTGGCTGTTCTAAATCAGGCTGCCATTTTATATTCACACAAATTAAACCTCTCATAATATATATATATATATATATATATATATATATATATATATATATATATATATATATATATATATATATATATATATATATATATAATAGTAATAATAAGACATCACTGCCATGTCTTGTAACTACTAGAAACAGAATGCATATCCGTTGCACGAAACTTCTACATTACTAACCTACTTCTTCACATACACAAACTGCTCGGTTTCACCTTGAATGCAGCGTCGCATTTCTTATTAGTTAAGTTCCTTCGATTCATCAGCCACTTCTGTTCCTTCTAACCTCATCCAGAGGTCCACTGCAGGACTTGTACCCCTTCGACATCTTATGACACTTACACAAGGGGCTTGTAATCACGGAAAGCTTGACTAATCTAAATTAACGAGACAAGTCTCTGACCAACACTTTCTAGGACTTCCACCAGCCTCATTTACTTCGTCCATATAGTCCACCTATTTGATCAACGCATCATCTTCGACTCCCAATACGGAACAAACCCTCTCAAAACAAAGAAAAGGTCAGCCAATATTTTATTATTTCTAACAGAATTAAAAATCAAAGCGAAAAAGAAATGAAGGATTATTACATCCCCCGCCTCACCCATTCCTTCAAAACATACTTTACCAATTTTGGTCCTCTATTGCCACCAACATTTTTAGATAAACGTTTTCAACTTACCAACACCCAGCAGAGGGTAATCTGAATGAGAAGCTGGATCTTAGAATGAGAGATGCAACAGTTGGATGCATATGAGGGCAAGTGCGCTTGCGCAGGCACAAGAAAACAAACCATCACTTCAAAGGTACCATATAGTGGTCAGCCTTCTATGTAATGACTAGTTACAATGTCCTGCATCTAGAACACTCTGAAAACCATCATGATGAACGTATTCATTCGTATTATTATTTCCTCAATGGAGATGAAAGAAAGTGATCTGCCCATGTATTTTGAATTTTGGTGTCTACAGTAAAGAAGACTCTCGGCTGATTTCTTTAAGCTAAATCACAGCTTTCCAGTGTCAAAACTTCCAATTTTACCTGCATAAACATGCACTTATTAGAGAAAAATGCGGACAGTGAATAATGATCTAAAATGCATTAGGGTTGTAGGTAACTGGTTTCAGGATAAATCATATAGTGGAAATAGAACTGCAAAGCTGTTACTGGAATGAACGTGGACTAAGCAACGTGTATACAAGAGATTCTAAATAATTTCTGGAACAATAAAGTAATGAAAACGTGAAAAACAGAAATAAAAGGTTTTGCAATAACAAATGGTAGCATTTCCAACAGGATATTGTATATATATCATAAATTGATAAAAAAAAAATGACGTTTCAAATTACGAAGCTGTCCATGTGGTTAATTAAATGGCTACATCGGTTTTAGTGGAGGCATTTGTTTCAGCAGCAAAATTCCCCAAACAAAAAAATTGTTTTTTCTCCAAATCATTACAATGTTTCCATTGTAATTCCATTCACTATGTCAATTCCTATGTAATGAATGAATAATTAGCCACTATCTGGAATTGTAGATTTGAAGCACAATCATTTTGAGTTCACACTGTAATGAAATTTAGTTTCTCATGCCAAACACGGAGCGCTTTCGACCATTCATCATTAAGACAGAGAAAAGATGGAGTTTGAGCGGTTGAACAACTACATAAAGAACCCCAGATAATAAACGAGACGAAGAGCACAGACACAAAGGCTGAACTACAAGGAAAACCGACTTAGTAATTAAAGAGGATCGACAGCGTGATTGAAGAAAAGTCTCCATCTAGATGCCGAAACGACACTGCAAACATCCTTTAGTAATGTTGTCAGTCAGTTCTAAACCTCAAGCACTGGCAAGTGTAAATACACCTCACAACGTAATAGAGAGCTATAAATCAACTTTTTGAACTGCGGCCATGGTGATATATAAAGGAAAGAACACAGATTGGAGTATGCAACTTGACCTGGGGACGTAGTCAAATTAACAAGCTAAACAAGACAACAATCCATTCGTACCTTCCAAGGATACATCAAGTCTTTTCACAGCCTATTTGCAAATACCCTCCTACTTCCCTAGCTTCAGCTAATACCATTCATACCTTCCAAGGATACATCACGTCTTTTCACCGCCTATTTGCAAATACCCTCCTACTTCCCTAGCTTCAGCTAATATGTAACTGGTCCTTCTTCAGTCCGCTGTTATACTGCCTTCATCATTGATACATACCATACAAACCTTGGTAAGCGACTCCATGACACTCTGTCACAATGGTGCAGCACCCAGCATGGAGTTCCATCAACAACTTTGACGTCATTTTACAATTCACCTTCTTAATTCTCCTACATATATGCTCAACAGTGGATCCACATGCATTTTCAAACTGAAGCTATATCTTAAGAGCCGAGTGATGAAAGTCCACAGTTCTAAACCAAAGGTTCAACTCCTTGCCGGGGTAGACACCATTAACAGTCATAAATCACGTGACTGTATGTTATTTATAAGGGATAATGGATTTTTTTTTCTTTTTTTTGTGCATGAATAATGTCTCATTAAATGACGAAAGCGCTCAGTTAGAATTTCTGCTTATTATTTTTCCTGTGGCATTAGCTTATATCATGAAATCACGTGCATCTGCTGTGATTTTTTAAATATTAAATATATATATATATATATATATATATATATTTATATATATATATATATATACTTAATATATATATATATATATAGATAGTATATATATATATATATATATATATATATATATATATATACTATAAGTATGAAGACAAAAGCAATTACTCAAGGATAAATATATTGGAGTAAGGAGACTAGTTCTGTCTTTTATCCATTTATTCAGCGCCGACGTTTCGCATCAGCTTGATCCATTTTCCAGGCTGAAAACGATTACACATCAATTGCGTATAAGTAGTAAAAGATACAAACATTGTTTACCAACACCATAATTAAAAACCTTTTTCATAAATTAAGAATAAAAACAGAATAAAAGCAGAAACTCAGAATACTAGTAAAAGGCTAAGAGTGAATACAGAGAAAAAAAACTAATTAAAAAACTTCATTATATAATATATATATATATATATATATAATATATATATATATATATATATATATATATAATAATAATAATAATGATAATACTATTAATAGAATGAACAAGACACCTACCCACAGCGGTAGTGTAAGGAGACTTGCCACATAACATTGTTATTGAAGGGAGTGTAAACAAAGCAACAAGTAATTAGGCAGTAAACAGATGGGTGGAAGATGACTGGTGGTTAAGAGTAGGTATAGTTAGCTTAATCATTATTGATTCAACGGTGGTTAGTTCGTCTATATGTCGGGTTCTTCCTACAATAGTAAAATGACTGGCATCTATGTGTGTTTTGCAACTTTTACTGTTATTTCTTAAGTTAGATTGTTTTGGATTTGATAGGGTTCTGTCGCCAATTCCTTTATGTTTGCTAGATTTCCCTTTCTACATAATAAAACTTTTAGGAAAAAATGCATCAACCTATTCAATGAGCAATTACCTGCCTTTAATTTAAAACTAATTCCTATAAACCCCCGAACTATCGCTCACTCTTCCAAGTTCAGGATAAGATCAGCCCCCTGTTTGCCTCCGGCGTCATTTATAGGTATAATTGTCCCAGATGTGATCTCGGCACTTACATCGGTTGCACCAGGAGGCTGCTTAAAGTCCGAATGTCCTCTCATCAAGGAATTAGCTACAATACCGTTGTCGACTATCAAGTCCAAATCAAGCTAACATAAGAAATCACAGTAAAAGTTGCAATATACACATAGATGCCCTTGAATCAATAATGATTAAGCTAACTGTACCTACTCTTAACCACCAGTCATCTTCCACCCAACTGTTTACTGCCTAATTTCCTGTTGCTTTGTTTACACTCCCCTCCATAACAATGTCTTGTGTCAGTTCTCCTTACGCTACTGCTGTGGGTAGGTGTCTTGTTCGTTCTATTATTAATATTATTATTGCATATATATTT
>NC_087203.1:27120977-27133477 GCF_015104395.2 Macrobrachium nipponense | reverse complement strand
TATTTATTAACAAACAAAGCAAAAGAATAATAAAGTCAGCCTTGTGACTATACAGGACACAACTTAGTCCTTACTACTCCCTTAGGAGTTCCTAAACACTAACACTAAACCCTAGACAGAAAATAGAGAAATACACTGCATAAATTAGCAAAATGGGCCCAACATCAACATAAATATAAACCAATACCTATAACTAAACAGAGAGGAAAGAAGTAAGAGACCAACAGGGGAAAACTTAATTCCCCCCCTACCTACAAATATAAACTAAATCTTAAATATAAAAAATATCAAACATATTAATTGATATATAATACCCTCAAGAAAGAACGAAAATAATAGCAGAGAGGAAAGAAGTAAGAGACCAACAGGGGGAAAACTTAATTCTCCTACCTACAAATATAAACTAAATCTTAAATATAAAAAATATCAAACATATTAATTGATATATAATACCCTCAAGAAAGAACGAAAATAATAGCATCACTCGTGACAAGATATACACAAAGACTGGCATATATATATAAATATGAAGCGGCAATAAGAAATGCCAACAATTTCGAACGACTCACTATACGAGAGTAAATAAGAAAAAGAATACTCGAGAAGAGCTCCTCACACTGAATAAGGGATGAATGGATGTGATAAGGGATGAATGGATGCCCAAACGATTCAGGCTAAACAGTTGCCTTGCTGTAGGCCGAAATACAGAGGGAGCCGTGATCTCTTACATCCACTGAATGCCACGTATCAGGCCAATACTCCGCTATCTGAAGGGCGTGCAGCTACACAGGTCACCAATACCATGGGGAAGGAGTCTGTCGTGCTCCCGACCAAAAACACAAGGGAAATTCCCTACCTGGTAGCAACCGCCCTACTTGCACCTTCACGGGCCTCAATGCCCCCACCGCTGCAGCTCAGAAGGACGCCGTAGACAAACACAGTGATGTTCCTCCCACGTCCAATCTGTCGGGATCCAGCGCCGAAATCAGAGCCCGCAGGAAAGTACACACAGTAAGGGGGAAAGTCACCGCAGATGGCAGAAATGCCCCTGCGCCTTCAATACTGACGACGTCGAATCCTTCGAAGGGCGATTAAGAAAAAAATATGCCAGCTGCACAACCATGCGGGGAGAATAGCGAGCCCGAACTGTTGTTGGGAAAAAGTCGCGCCCCTCCAATATCCTCACTGGTGTCCTTTTCACCAACCACTCAAAAGATAAACAAAACAAAAAACTAGCATTAATAAGATGCTCACAAACATTTAACAAGCGGGGAGGAGGTTTAACAAGCAGTTCGCTTGGCGCTCAGCCGAGACCAAAGTAAAGCTTAAAACTAAAACCTTAAAAACTAATTTCCTTACGCTAATTTTTATATACAACAAAATATAACAAAAAGCAATAACAAGGCTGAGATAAAAATAAAGCAAAAGCAATGCCAATTACGTTAATACATGATACCTTCCTCCCCGAAGAAAAAAAAAATTTCAGCAAAAATAATTTTTTTTTTACAACTGTGGTATAAACAAACCTGTAAGGAAAGAACAATAAAGACAACCAATAACAGGCAAACATACAATAATAGAACAATAAACCTGAAACCAAATTGTGTTAAAATATCAATAATAGAATATACCACGAGAGAATACAAACCAAACGCTTTATATAGCTTACCATTATTTTAAAGCTCAATGATAATACCATACTCTGAACCCAAAGTCAAAGCATGGCAAAAGACAGACATAACATAATACCAATAATTTAAACAGGATCATAACAGACAAATCCTCAAATCCAAGGAAACCATCTTACCTAGCTTAACCTAAATAAACTTAGACACACACAGGCATACACCTTAACCTACAGCACACCAACAATATAGTTCAAAAAGTCATATAAATAAATCAAATCAAAATTCTTAGTATACCGGGGACAAATCAATCATTTGTTAGGAATCATGAACCATTATAACATACATGAGTGTACACCACTCATAGAAACCTTACAGAAACTTACTAAATCTACAAAACAACTCTTGAAATATTACTTAAACTATACTACATTCAAAAGTAATTTTTTCCATACAACCCAATTGGAGAAACGAGCAGGGCAGCGTACGAGAAGGATCAGGCAAGCACACTAAGTCCTAGAAAGGGCGTCAGGAATTTTATTGTCTGTCCCTTTTACGTGTTTAATAATTAGATTGAATTCCTGCAGAAATAGGGCCCAACGCAAAATCCTCTGGTTGGCTCCCTTCATCCGCTCGATGAAAACCAAAGGATTGTGGTCCGTCCAAATCTCAACCGGAAAGAAAAATTCGTCACATAAGGTTTGAAATGGTTAAGAGCGCGGACCAAAGAAAGAGCTTCCTTTTCAATGGTGGAGTAACGCCTTTCTGCCGCCAGAAGCTTCTTACTATAGTAAGATACAGGATGAACACCGTCCTCCTTCCGTTAGAAAAGGACCCCTCCAATCCCGACATCACTGGCATCTACCGCGATAATAAAAGGTTTCTGAAAATCTGGGGAAGTCAAAATAGGGTTAGTAATTAGCACAGATTTAAGTTTATTAAAAGATTCTTCACACCGATCAGACCACAAGAACCTTTTCCCTTTTTCTAATAAAGTAGTAAGAGGTTGAGCAAGATCTTGAGTAATTACGCACGAAAACGGCGGTAATAACCCGTCATGCCCAGCACCCCTTCTTACCTCTCTAACATTACTTGGCCCGCCCCTTTTTTTTTTTTTTTTTTTTTTTTTTTTCAAATTAATAATAGCCTCGAGGTTAGCTTGTTTCGGAGCCACCTGACCCAAACCAACCTCGTGACCCAAATAACAAACCTTGGCCTGGCCCAATTCGCACTTAGCCAAATTAACAACAAGTCCTGCAGATCTAAGGGCTTCAAAAACCTTACGAAACCTTAGTATGTGGGTATCCCAGTCATTACTATATACTACCAAGTCATCGATATAAATTTCCGTTCCTTCCAAACCACAAATTACCCTATTCATGAGCCTCTGAAAAGTACAAGCTGCATTTTTCATTCCAAATGGCATAACCTTACACTCGTATAGGCCAAATGGAGTGACAAATGCTGATATCTCACGAGCTCGATCGGACAATGGAACCTGCCAATAACCTTTCAAAAGATCCAGCTTAGTAATAAATTTGGCAGAACCAATCCGATCCAAACAATCATCAATACGAGGGAGTGGAAAAGAATCATTTTTAGTATTTTTGTTCACTTTGCGGTAGTCCACGCACATGCGGAACTTACCGTCTGCTTTTTTTACTAATACGATAGGAGAACTCCAGGGACTCACAGATGGTTGAATAAGGTCATGCTTCAACATGTACTCTATCTCCTTACTGACCAAATTCAATTTTACTGGATTCAGCCGGTAAGGACTTTGCTTCACAGGGGAAGCACCACCTACATCAACGTCATGATTTAAAATATTTGTCCTACCTGGAGCATCCTGAAAAAGATCTGAAAAGGAATAAATTAAGTTAAGCACATCCTTCCGTTTGTCAACATCTAAATGATCTAAACTACTTTGCAACATTTCCAAATTTTGCATATTTTCACCCAATGCATCTGAAGGAACCTGACACCCTAACTCATCAGAGTCCTCTAGAGGCACATCCACTACCACAGACACAGGCTCATACACGATCGCTAATGGATCACCTTGCTTACCATGATAAGGTTTCAGCCTGTTAATGTGAAATATTCTACACTTACGGCTGGAACCGGGGGCCTCAATTTCATAGTTAAACTCTGACAGTTTCCTCAGAACCTTCCAAGGGCCCTTATATCTTGGTTCTAGAAAACTATCTGGGTCCATACTCAACACCAGCACTAGCTCCCCAGGTTCAAATGAACGTACCTTTACCTTTTTGTCAAAATTACCTTTCATTACTGACTGTGACCGTTCCAAATTTTCCCTGGCAAATTTCCAAGCACTAATCATTTTACCCTTCAAGTCTTCCACAAACCTTCCAACTTTTATTTCACCCTTCCGGTTTGATTCGAGCATTTCAAAAACAATCTCCAATGGACCGCGAACCTTGTGCCCAAATACCAACTCAAAAGGAGGTACTCCAGTAGAAGAGTTAGGGTGGCTCCTGATAGCAAAGAGGGCAAAAGGGAGGGCTTTGTCCCAATCACTACCATTATCATAACAATGTTTCTTCAGGACAGACTTGAGGGTTTGGTGGAATCTTTCCACCACACCTTGACTCTCTGGGTGATAAGGTACGCTGGTAATGTGCTGAATGGCCAGTTCAGCACACTTACCCCTAAATACCTTACTCGTGAAATTCGTCCCGCAGTCGGTCTGAATTACACGAGGGAGACCATACCTGGAAAAGAAATCAATAAGTTTTTTCAAAAACAACTTTGGAAGTAATACGCCCTCATAGTATAGCTTCAGGAAACAGAGAGGCTCTATCCATGATAGTTAATAAATATACGAAACCTGTTTTAGTCTTAGGTAAGGGACCTACAACATCAATTACTAACTCAGAAAATGGTTCACCTATGGCAGGTATGGGATGCAGCGGGGCTTTAGGGATCCCCTGATTAGGTTTTACCCATAACTTGACAAGGCTCACATTCTCTGATAAACTGCTTCACACTCAATTTAATTCCAGGCCACCAAAAATACCTAACCAAGCTGTGTTAATTTTTCTTTTTAACACACCCAAATGACCTGAAAAAAAATTGGTATGAGCTAATTCCAAATAGAATTTCTGAATTGAGAAGGTACCACAATCTGTTCCACTCTACCAGTTTTATTCAAATTATCAGATGCGGGACGACTAAACCTATATAATAAGCCCCTTACAACTCCAAACCTAGGTTTAGTCAGATCCTCAGCATCACCCAAGTCAAAATCAAACTCATCTTTTTGAGCTTTAATAAAAGCAGCTCTGTTCCAATCAAGTTTCATATCATTAACTACAGTATCATTACCACTACTCTCTACTGACCCGGGCCTTACTACATCTAACTCTACACTACTTAACATTAAGTCATCATCATTATCCACATCAAGTAAACTAACAGCTTTTGCTGCAGACCGAGTAATTACAGCCACGGGACTAGCATTTACAGATAATAAAGGGAAAATCTCCCGTCCTTCACTATCCAGCATATCATTTCCCAGGATACCATCAATACTGGATAGGTAGACTATCCACCACAGCCAACTCAGTGATGCGATCATACCCTGGAAAAGACATGCGGACATTAACCAAAGGAGCCGACACAATCGAGTCTGGGAAACCTCCCAATAATACAAAATTTCCAGTATATTTCTCAGAACCATTCAGTGCCCTCTTCATGACCAACAACCGGGCAGAACCGGTGTCCCTAAAAAACTTCACCTGGACAACACAAGAGTCAAAAATCAATTTTCCAGGCCATACATATTTATCATACTTTAGTCACAATTGAGGATTAGGAGCATCAGACTTACTACTATTTCCTAAACTACCACTATCTACTACAGATCTGTCTACAGAACTACTACTTCTAACATTTGACCTATCATTAACTAATGCTACAGGACTTTGATTATTATGCTCTAGGTACCGCCTACGAGCATTACACTGGCTTTGGAAATGCCCTGGCTTATTACACCAGAAACATGTTCCTCTACGGCCTGATCCTCTGTTTCCACTATTATTGATTCTGTTATTTCCCCCATTTGGGAAGTCTCTATTAATAAAAACCCTAGGGGGAGGAGGACCTCCTTGGACTCTACCCATATCCCTACCACCTGAAAAGGAATTAGTAACATTAATATTCTTAAGAGATATTGTGAGTCAACAAGGGGGGTTCAACTCTCCTACCACCACTATGGGAGCGAGATGAGGGGTTATTCAAGACCTTATAATTAAAATTGCCACTACCTGAAACGGTGAGTTAACACAAAACTCATCCCGCTAATTGAGCGGCACTACTCACTTTCATGGCCTTTACCTCCTCAAGGTGGACCCTTAACTCCCTGCTGCAGGCCTTCTTAACTCCTCAAGGAGCATCTAGTTATTTTCGCGTAACGCAGCGAAAGTCACTACCTGACGACTTTTCAGCCAGTCGTCGAACTGTTCCTCCTTGACATGTGCAAATTCTACGAAGGACTGTGCAGGGTGTTTCATATAGTTCCGAAATCTGAGGCGGTAGGCCTCAGGGACCAGGTCTATGCTTTCAAAATCAAGCTTTTTCACTTTTTGGTAGTCCCGGGCTACTCCCTCCTCCAGGCATTGTATACCCGAATTGCCTTGCCCACTAACCTACATTGGATTAGAAACGTCCACATCTCTGTGGGCCGCCAGGACAATCGGTGGCCACACGATCAAATCCCTTGAAGAACTCAAAAGGGACATTTTGTTCATCAAATACAGGAACTAATTTAAGTGCCGCGCACCTAGATTGAACCTATCCTGAAAATTTACTTTAGGGGAACTGGCCATATGGTCCCCTTGTAACCTTGCCATCTGCAAAATTAAGGTTTATTTAGCCATTCCTCCAACTCATGTCGCCTTGCCTGCTCGTTCTCCTCAAATTCAATCTTCCTTAACTCGATTCTTTTACATATTAACCTGTATTCCACCTCCTCCTTGGAGTCACCCAAAGCATTAACAGGGGCCAGGGGTTCAACTGGCACCAAATTAGAGATGGGGCAAGAATGGATTACTTGATACATTTTTAATTAAATTTGCAGGACCCGTATAAATGGTACCTGTATGAGGAGGATCCTCGAACAGGGTTAGGCCAGCTCTCACACTCACACTATCCTCTTCCACATCATTTATACTACCTTCACCAATACTATCCATATCACTCTCCCTATCACTAAACTAAATGCTCAGCCTCTGCCAAGTCCTGGTTGACCTTATCCCTAACCGCCACCAATATTTCCTTCTTAGTGTCCACTGACTTCAGTGGAACACCCAACCACTTAGCACACTCAATTAAATGCTTTTTATTCAACACTGGTAAGTGCTTAAGGCAATCAGCCGACCCCAAAAACTCAGCTGGGTCAAAAATAAACTCTTCCATTTTAACACCAATAATTCAGGGGGGAAGGCAACACTATCAAAACAGTAACAAATACTGAAGCGTCCACCCGAGTGTCGCTCCACTGACCAAAATACCGGATACCCCGAGCTCTCTATCCTGTCACGGTCGCCAAATATGTTACGACCCTTGTTGGGCCGGGGTGCAAGTTCTTTTGCACAAGAATAGAGAGGACAGTGATCTTACCAAGTATCCAGATAAATTCAGTCAGCGGAGACAAAAACACACAGGAAAACTCAACAACAATATTTATTAACAAACAAAGCAAAAGAACAATAAAGTCAGCCTTGTGACTATACAGGACACAACTTAGTCCTTACTACTCCCTTAGGAGTTCCTAAACACTAACACTAAACCCTAGACAGAAAATAGAGAAATATACTGCATAAATTAGCAAAATGGGCCCAACATCAACATAAATATAAACCAATACCTATAACTAAACAGAGAGGAAAGAAGTAAGAGACCAACAGGGGGAAAACTTAATTCTCCTACCTACAAATATAAACTAAATCTTAAATATAAAAAATATCAAACATATTAATTAATATATAATACCCTCAAGAAAGAACGAAAATAATAGCATCACTCGTGACAAGATATACACAAAGACTGGCATATATATATAAATATGAAGCGGCAATAAGAAATGCCAACAATCTCGAACGACTCACTATACGAGAGTAAATAAGAAAAAGAATACTCGAGAAGAGCTCCTCACACTGAATGAGCGATGAATGGATGTGATAAGGGATGAATGGATGCCCAAACGATTCAGGCTAAACAGTTGCCTTGCTGTAGGCCGAAATACAGAGGGAGCCGTGATCTCTTACATTCACTGAATGCCACGTATCAGGCCAATACTCCGCTATCTGAAGGGCGTGCAGCTACACAGGTCACCAATACCATGGGGAAGGAGTCTGTCGTGCTCCCGACCAAAAACACAAGGGAAATTCCCTACCTGGTAGCAACCGCCCTACTTGCACCTTCACGGGCCTCAATGCCCCCACCGCTGCAGCTCAGAAGGACGCCGTAGACAAACACAGTGATGTTCCTCCCACGTCCACTCTGTCGGGATCCTCGCCGAAATCAGAGCCCGCAGGAAAGTACACACAGTAAGGGGGAAAGTCACCGCAGATGGCAAGAAATGCCCCTGCGCCTTCAATACTGACGACGTCGAATCCTTCGAAGGGCGATTTAAGGAAAAAAATATGCCAGCTGCACAACCATGCTGGAGAATAGTCGAGCACCGAACTGTTGTTGGGAAAAAGTGCGCGCTCCAATATCCTCACTGGTGTCCTTTTCACCAACCACTCAAAAGATAAACAAAACAAAAAACTAGCATTAATAAGATGCTCACAAACATTTAACAAGCGGGGAGGAGGTTTAACAAGCAGTTCGCTTGGCGCTCAGCCGAGACCAAAGTAAAGCTTAAAACTAAAACCTAAAAACTAATTTCCTTACGCTATTTTTATATACACAAAATATAACAAAAAGCGTAACAAGGCTGAGATAAAATAAAGCAAAAGCAATGCCAATTACGTTAATACATGATATATATATATATATATATATATTTCTCTATAAGACAAAGGAAATGGAATTCATGTCAAGAATAACATGTGATCCTGCACCTCATGGGAGGCTCTAAAATAATCATTTTTCTCAGGCAAAACCTAAAAACATAATTCTTTCAAGCTAAAGGTGAAGGCAGAGGAAAAAACCCACAATAAATAAAATAACAAACAAGACAAAATTATCATCTCCAAGAATCACAAGATACATCCGATTTGAAAACCTCTAATTTAACCGAAGTTGGGAGTACAAACTCCTTCATCAAGTTCAAATGGGCAAAATAAAATAAAAAAGAGTATTAAGCGACCACAGAATAACAACCATTCAAGACAGGGGTTCTTAATAGGGGGTATCCATATCTCTTGGGGGTATGAGAACCACATGCAGTGGGTAATGGGACTTGATCTCTAGATATTTGTATATATTTTATTTTAATGTGACATCGTATATATGGGTATACATGGGTATAAAATGGATATATTTATGCAATTATGTGTGTGTATCTGCCGCATATACTTTGACATGCATTGAGGAATTTCAACCAAACTAGGTATACACATATAACTTAGCAACCATCTGGGAAAGAATACTGTGGGGGTAAGACATCACTGGCACCAAAAGTGGGTGTGGGAGGGGGTAGGAAAGGGATGCAAAAAAAATTAGAATGACAGATATTAGTGTGTAATCCATAGTTTTCAATGTCGCTGAAAGGAACAGCGACACTTACGATGCCATTTAAATCCAAGTTTAGTCCCGACAGGATGTGGGATGGGAAGGGGGTGACATGGTAAATAACCAAAGACGACAGATATTAGTGTCTAAGCCATAGTTTTTGATGTTGCTGAAATGAATAGTGACACTCCCCATGTCCTTCAAATCCAAGTTCAGCCACGACAGGAAAGATTGAGAAGGGGTGGGAAGGGGATAACTTATTTTTAGTTTATGGTTATTTTTAAAGGTTTTGACCTTTAAAAATAACCATAAACTAAAAATATTAGTGTGTAATCCATAGCTTTTGAGGTTGTTGAGATGAATTGTGACACTCCTGATGCCCTTTAAGCACAAGTTCAGCCTCAATAGGAAGATGGGGTGCGGTGCAAAGGGGTGAAATGTAAAATGTAAAAAATAATGGATATTAGTGTCTAATCCATAGTTTTTGATGTAGCTGGGATGAACAGAAACTATATAAAACCATAAATGCTTTTGATTTTATTGTATGTTCTAATCCTACCTATTCATACCTAAAATATGAATTAAAATACGTATATTAAGTTATATTGGGCAATTCAAAGGGGGTCTGGAGTCTTCAAAAGGTTAAGAACCCCTGCTCTAGGAAGATTTTACTGCACTCTAAAATAAGAAGAAGAGATGGATAAAAATGAAAGATAAAGGATAATTCACCCTCGCTCTTTACAAACTAAATTCCAATCATTTCCAAAATGGAGTGGCATTCACCTTCATTTATTTAAGGACATTATTAAAGACTTCTACGACCCTTGAACATGATTTTTATAATCTAAATATCGATTTACAATGCTGGCTCTAATAACAGCAATTTCATCCTCAATAATCTCATATTGTTCGATCTATTTCCTCAATAAAACCCAGGTAGCAAAACAAAGGAAGATAAGAACAGAAACTGTAAAATAGGTAAATTACAAAGGTAAGAAAATGTATCATTGCAGTGGACTGTTGCATAAGTTTGTGAAAGCTTATATTTATAAATCTCAAATGACAAGGATTGTATTTATTGTATCAATATTCAGTAACATTTCCTACGCCCCTCTGAACCCTAATAGGAGCATAAATTTTCATAAATTTTTAAATGACAAGGAATACCAATGTGCTTGCTTTCGTAAAACGTCACGAGCTCCGGATAAGAGAGAGAGAGAGAGAGAGAGAGAGAGAGAGAGAGAGAGAGAGAGAGCCGTTAATATATAAAAAATAATAGTAAACTGGTTCTGTAATAGAGTAATCGTATTATACAACAACCATGTGTATGTCAGACCTGCTGGTAATGCGTTTGTGATGCAAACATTGGACGACTATGTATGTTAAACAATGTCTTTCACCAAAGGCTTTCCGCTGCACGCATCATGAATGAAGCAAGCATCAACAGGAAGACAAAATATTGCACTTCCTTCTAAAAGCATATGCCTCTAAGACAGCAGCCCTTCCCACCAACCCCCGGCAACCCCCCACCCCCCAACAACCCAACCCCAACCACCACCACAACCCCCTCCCACCCATTCCTTTCTCCTTTACAAAAGATGTCAGCCGAACTATCACACCAACGCCACTTTTTTATGTTTTTTTTAATCATTAATTCTAGCAATCAGTTGCTACTTACTCGTTCTGTCAGTTAACCGATTCAATCCAACTCTGTTCATTTGCATTAGCCTTTAGCGAACTTTAATTTCTATGGCAATTTAAGCACCAAAGTTGTTCTTTGTGGTAATAAACGCAATGTATTAATTGACTAGAAAACATGAATACACCGCGTAATTATGAAAGGAATTGTCATTCCAAACAGCCGTCAGACTGGAGTGGAAGTACATCACCCGAGGTCAGGTGTCCAGCCCTCTGAATTCTCTTCAGAAAGTATGCAAATCTTTATCCCGCAGCTGCCTCACCGCAGTTTTTTTTTTCTCATTCTAAAACAAGCAAGACAAATGCACTACAAAACGGGAGAAAAAGTCATTTTCACCTCTTACCAAACCAGCATTCAAATGCGGATATCATCAAACAATTCCCCTGCTGTATACTGACGGAAGTACTGTAAGAAAAAATTACCCTAGACTCAGGTTACTTTCTTATATAGGTTCTTGTATGAAGTATCCAAATGTGATTGATCTACACGATACCGCTCTCTCCAACTACTATGTACACATTAAAATCTATGAGAATAAATATATATTGCAAAAATGAACACCTCGTAAGCAAAAAACCATTGACTCTATTATGAATGATTCTGTTTTCGTTCAATTTTTATCGCAATTAATTGATAAGACAACAAATTAATTTTTTCATGTAAGTATTCTATCAAAATACTGGAAATTCGATCAAAATACTGTGATGAAATTTATCAAAATAATATACTGATTTCAACTCTTACAAACTAACCTGTTTATTGAATAACGCAATGAGAGGCCGCCCACTTTTTCAAAGCTGCAACGGCTACATAGTCTGATTTTTACTGATCATGAATCAGATATTTATTTATCAAACAGGTGCCGATGTTGTGGCACCTGCACATTAAATACACACACACGCACAAACACACACACATTTAAATATATGTGTATATATATTATTTATATATTAATTATATATATAATATATTAATATAATATATTATATATATATATATATATATATATAATATATATATATATATATAATATTTATATATGAATAATTTGATCACGAACTATATAAAAAGTGATGCTATGTATAAATAAAGGTTTTTGCCACGAAGGAAAAAAATGAAAAAGCGAGATAGCCAAGCACTTTCGGTCTAGTTCGACCCTTTACTCAGGCACAACTGATCTTACAGAGGAAAAAACACAGTCAAAGTAGGCTTAATATCCAAACTGACACTACAAGATTAGCAATAAGGTCGATTTCACTCTACAGAAACGAAGAAACGCCTGAAGGCAGCCACACCTTGGAGGATACACACGCGGTCAACAGATGATTCTGCCAGAAAACAATACATTTTGAAAAAACAAGGAGGCATATACAACTTATTATCATGAAATTTACAAAAATGCTCCCCAAAAAATTATTAATGAAAAGACGAAAGAAAATATAAATATATCGAGCAAGAGAGAGAGAGGGAGA
>NC_087203.1:27065977-27108477 GCF_015104395.2 Macrobrachium nipponense | reverse complement strand
CTTGTCTACCTAGCATCTAGTTAAATATTTTGATTGCTAGAAAAAGCAGTCAGCCAGAGATAGGTATTTCCTGTTAAAACGTGATACTATGTATAAATAAAGGTGATGCCACGGAGGAATATGAAAAGACGAGAATTGCCAAGATCTTTCTGGGTCGTGTATACTGAAAGATCTTAATTTTTCTCTGTGGCATCACGTATATATATATATATATATTATATATATATATATATATATATTATATATATATATATATATATATATATATATATATATGTATGTATATATGGCAATTGAAGCACCAGCAGGGAAGCGCCGTCAACATATTGGTAAGGACACCATCAAGGCCAAATCCCGGAACAGCATTTTGTGCAACTTTACTGGGACATATTTAGAGCAGGGCTACCACTCGTTATTGACCTTCAAATTAAAGTAAATGACATTATAGTTTTTGTAATCAAATTCAAAACAGTAAAGCAAAATGACATAAAAATTATGAGAATACGTTAAAAGATGGTTAATAAAAAACTTTAAAAGATGGCTATTTAAAATAATTGAGTAAATAAAATATAATAAAGACTAATACAAATTTAAGTCACAAAAACGGATAGTACAAAGGAACAATAAATACACTAAGTGAATAGTGAGGTTACAGCCACATTTCTAGGCAAAGAAGGCTTTATCTTGACAGAATATTGAACTTCTAAAATGTCGAGGTCTGTAGCAAACTGAGCAGAGGTTAAAAAAAATCATCAATCTGTAAAGGGTGACCAGTCTCCTGGCTGTGTTCTCCAATTGCACTGTTACTACTAAGAGATTCAGAGCTTTTGTCCCTGTGTTTTTCCGCAATAACTTTTTTCTATGCATTTGCCAAAGATATTACTTAGATATAGTATACTTTACTTCCCTACCTAATTTTCGGCAGCATTTTTTATTACTTGTATTGAAAAAAGTACATTCATAACAGTAAAATAGAGCAGGCAAAGCCAGTGGCGGCACACACTAATGTATGAGTTCCAAGTTGTACGTGACAAACATATGACATACCGACTCCTCCCACAAGGTGATGACGACAAACAGCTGGGTCTGAAATTCTGAATGAATATTCGTACCTTGTCAAGGTTTCAAGAATGGAGGCTATGGTAAGTCATTGTCCCCCTGGTTACAGGATAGTTTTTGTGAATCGACTCGCACATTTGTTTAGAAGTGAGGAGGCCTGTGGCAAACCCTACGTAAGCTTGAAAAGCTAAATGAATAATAAAGCCCTTTTATTTGGTATGGAGTACACTCGGACATCCAAGGTTACTACTACTACTCCCATCACTACTAAAAAGTGTAAGCAATGAGTATTGGTTGTGTTTCATTGTTGCCAGAGGTTAAGACTTTTATATATATATATATATAGATATAATATATATATATATATATAGTAATTATGTATATATATAGATAGATATATATAGAGCATATATATATATTATATATATATATATATATATATATTATATATATATATATACTATATATATATATATATATATATTACTGATATGAAGAAGTGATTAACCCAGTGGACGCTACATACATTCTACGATTTTAAAACTATTGAATGAGTAACAATGGATTGATTTAGGATGGAAGCCCATAAACGTTATCTATTTCACCTAGAATAAATGTCAACAAAATATGAATAATTATCACCTTTGATTTGACCTATGTGCACAATGTGTTGGATTTATATCCGATTACAGCTCTTACTCCTATGACTACGGTCTTTACAGTTATTGACATCTGCATACAAACGGGATGAAATGTGTTATTTTTAAATCTTGTATTATCATTGTGTTACATATTTTCATTTTTGTTAGAAAAATCATGTTTAGAAATCTACTACTTCGAAAAATATCCGTATCTAAGACTAGTTGTATATATATATATATATATATATATATATATATATATATATATATATATATATATATATATATATATATATATATACATGTGTGTGTGTGTGTATGACTTAGGAATTCCACGTAGTTTACTTTTATTTAATATTTTTTATGTACAAAACAGACAAGTATCGTAGATGATATAGGCTTATCCCGTAGACTGGATAATACCGACTGCAAAATGCGTGATCTTTGGGAAACAACTTTAACATAACATTATGTAGCTTGTCAAAGAAAAATCTGAAGAGGAGTAGCAACTATAATTCGAATGGCCGATTTTTGTAACCTATTATTTATGAAATTCTAGGATGCCAAAAGAAGGAGTTTCATGTATAACGAATAAACTTCCATATACGAAACAACCCATATGTCTGTTATAAGAAAATGTTATTTTCCAATACCGCCAGGGTGATATTCGTGTATCCAAGGGATAGATTATTATTATTATCGGGGGTGGAAAGTGCAGACGTATGAATACGTGGCAGCGGTCAAAGGGAACGGCCTTATATATGTTAATATACTTGCACGAGTTAAAATATATGGAATAAGATACCGAAATTAAAAATAAGCAAACTTAGCCCCCCCCCCCACTCAAAATATAGCACGGCTGACAGACTGGGTAGTGTAAATGTTTGCTGACCGCACTCTTAGCTGACAGCTAGGGGCACCAAGGGCTGCTTTTCATAGAAAACGATTATTGGGTTTAAGGATATTTTCACTGGAATACTGCTTTTCTTACCAACTTCCTCCTCATTTCCTTGTTTTATAAATACCAGTATTCCTAATTTTGCTCTATATTTTCATCCTGCCCCTCCTTCTCGTCACGCCCCCCTTCCAGGAGTGAAAACAATTCTGTCCAGCACATTTCTCACCAAAATAGAAAAAAAGTCTGGCACATCTCTCACCAAAGTAGAAAAAAGGCCGGCACATCTCTAACCAAAGTCGAAAAAAAGACCGGCACATCTCTCACCAAAGTCGAAAAAAAAGTCCGGCACATCTCTCACCAAAGTCGAAAAAAGTCCGGCACATCTCTCACCAAAGTCGAAAAAAAAGTCCGGCACATCTCTCACCAAAGTCGAAAAAAAGACCGGCACATCTCTCACCAAAGTCGAAAAAAAAGTCCGGCACATCTCTCACCAAAGTCGAAAAAAAGTCCGGCACATCTCTCACCAAAGTCGAAAAAAAGACCGGCACATCTCTCACCAAAGTCGAAAAAAAAAGTCCGGCACATCTCTCCAAAGTCGAAAAAAAAGTCCGGCACATCTCTCACCAAAGTCGAAAAAAGACCGACACATCTCTCACCAAAGTCGAAAAAAAAGTCCGGCACATCTCTCACCAAAGTCGACAAATAAAAGTCCGCACATCTCTCCCAAAGTCGAAAAAAAAGTCCCTGCACATCTCTCACCAAAGTCGAAAAAAAAGTCCGCGCACAATCTCTCACCAAAGTCGAAAAAAAAAGGTCCGGCACATCTCTCACCAAAAAAAGTCGAAAAAAGAAAAAAATCCGCACATCTCTCACCCAAAGTCGAAAAAAAGTCCGGCACATCTCTCACCAAAGTCGAAAAAAAGTCCGGCACATCTCTCACCAAAGTCGAAAAAAAAGTCCGGCACATCTCTCACCAAAGTCGAAAAAAAAGACCGGCACATCTCTCACCAAAGTCGAAAAAAAGTCCGGCACATCTCTCACTCAAGTCGAAAAAAAGTCCGTCCGGGCATTCTCTCACTAAACGGTCGAAAAAAAAGGTCCGGCACAAAAAAAAGTCTCTTTCCTAAAAAAAAAGAAACAAAAAAAAGGCCGAAAAAAAAGGCCTGCACATCTCTCACCAAACAAAAAAAGTTCGAAAAAAAAGTCGACCGCCCTACAGGTCTCTCACCAAAGTCGAAACAAAAGTCGTTTCCGGGCAACATCTCATCACAAAAGTCGAAAAAAAGTCTGCCATCACCAAAGTCGAAAAAAAAGGGGTCCCGGCACATCTCTCACCAAAGTCGAAAAAAAGTCCGGCACATCTCTCACCAAAGTCGAAAAAAAGTCCGGCACATCTCTCACCAAAGTCGAAAAAAAGTCCGGCACATCTCTCACCAAAGTCGAAAAAAAGACCGGCACATCTCTCACCAAAGTCGAAAAAAAAGTCCGGCACATCTCTCACCAAAGTCGAAAAAAAGTCCGGCATCTCACCAAAGTCGAAAAAAGACCGGCACATCTCACCAAAGTCGAAAAAAAAGTCCGGCACATCTCTCACCAAAGTCGAAAAAAAGTCCGGGACATCTCTCACCAAAGTCGAAAAAAAAGGCCGGCACATCTCTCACCAAAGTCGAAAAAAAGACCGGCACATCTCTCACCAAAGTCGAAAAAAAGTCCGGCACATCTCTCACCAAAGTCGAAAAAAAAGTCTGGCACATCTCTCACCAAAGTCGAAAAAAGTCCGGCACATCTCTCAACAAAGTCATTTAGGATGAAAACGCGAAATTTACTTCTCGTGTGGCGCCCATTTCATCACAGGCTTACGTTGGAGTGGACGAAATACATTCAGAATCCGATGAAGAATTAGAGGAATACAAGGCTTACTTCCTATAAACGTTTCCATGCCCACTTCTATATTTCGCACGTTATTGTTTGTTGATTCCTATCCAATCACAAAGTATTAATAACTTACATGCACTTACATCTATATCTGGGTAATATCTGTGATTGAAACAAACGGGATTTCATATCAGGAGCTCTATATCGGATTGTGATAGAAAGATTAATAAATTACAAAGCCGTAATTTCGGAACTCTCTCTCGCCCATTGTTACAATTAAAACAATGTCCAGTTAAAACGATATTATTCGAAGAGCAATAAATGATTAAAATAATTTCTGTACTTACTCAGTGAAGTCAATTAAATACTGGATAACCACGTTGAAAACCACTCACCTGCGAAAAAGAGACAAAACCATTCTATATAATACATAATATGCACTACCATGGACATTCTCGTATTAGTACAAAGACATTCGTACATTTGCAAGAAAATCTTGAAAATCAATAACCATAAAACTCTGGAAAGAATACAATGTACGAAATATTTTTGAAATATTTTTCCAACATATAGAGATAAGAATCTAAAGTTTTGTTAGTAAAATTCAAAGAATACGAGATTATCACGTGTTTAAAAAAGAAATATTTAAATGAACAGTTGAAAAAGAAATGTTCAAATGTTTACAAAGCATCTTAGGAATAGAATACTAGCTAAAATGTTGAAGGATCAAAGTGACATAACATAATTACAGAGTATGAATTACTCAACAACAAATAACAAAAACTTTAATAGCAACATTCATATTGGGGAAGCAAATCCACAGTTATGTATATGTGTACATTTACATAACTAAGGATTTGCTTCTCCATTTGAAGACTCGTGCTACTGTGATGATTTTTTAACATTCATATTTTCACGAAGTCTAGGGCAAGGATCAAAGCAGAGACAATATTTAAAATGTGTGGGGGCTAAAAATTATCTCTCTCTCTCTCTCTCTCTCTCTCTCTCTCTCTCTCTCTCTCCGATTGAGGCTCTGCTCAAGTATAAGTTTGGGCGATAAACTGCAGTTCTCGAACATACTACATACACACAAACGTCTCCAAAGATCGAACAGATCGCCATATTCATTTTTGCCAAAATTCTTTTGAGATACTGTAGTCCAAATTTTACTTATATTACAATTTTTTTTCCAGTATTCTTGTAAATTAAATATGAAACCTATACGCATTCTTTCAGCCTAACTTAAAAAAACGGTACAACATTTGTTTTTTAACTCTGCGTTAGTCTCCTGGGGTCTCTAAACATGGTTAGTCCCCTCGGGTATTTACACACCCCAAAGAAATAAAATGTTTATAGTATTATTATGTATAATATAGTCACAGTGCTGCTTCAGGATATATCTACAATCCCTATTGAACGAATCGCTTATAGCTGATTGATATTAATACAAAAAAAAATAAAGTAAATTATAAAAGTATAGAAAATTTACCAAAACATAGATTTACATCACATTTATTTTGTTAATACTCATAGGATACATAAGTAAGTTTGATATTTTTATATCTATAGTGATTAGTGACATTTAGAAAATAACATATTAATCAATCCCCGTTACAAAATGCATCAAATCAAAACTTGAACTAAAGATATAATTATTCTTTGAAAGGAAACTTATTCTGAATTTGTTACATAAACATTAACATAATTTCTTTATCAAAAGTAAAAAAAAATTTTTTTTTCCATGAATTGAAATGGGAAAAAAATCAATGTGAGCTCATTACATCACATTACATTCACTCTGATTCACCACTTATTGTTGTATTCTCGCAATCTACGCAACTCACAGATATCTTCCTGTGATTCCTGCACACATGTTTCTCGCAAGTGCTGCATACCGTTTTATCCTTTCAATCCTTTGTCATGGTACAAAATACACATCTCTCTGCCTGACATTGTAACGAGTGTGAGCTTGTTGAGGTTGTTGCATCTGGAGCTTCGCGGATTAGTCTTGTAATATCGGTTCTGAGACCTTATGGCAGGCTGTTCTGGAGTCTCCTCTTTAGATTGTCCTCTTATAGCATCAAGCATACTTTCTTGATGAATTTGCAGCGTTTGAGGTTATTCTGTGGGTTGTGAGCATACAGGACAAAAGACTTTACACAGGACATGTTCAGGAGAGCAAAGAACACAGCTAGACTCCAACATATTACTCAACACTGGCTGTTTTTGGAAACGCTATACTTCATCATCATGTTGACCACATTTACTCCTCCATTATTTGCATTACAGAACGTAATGATTTCAGGTTTCTTTTCATTACCAGTAGCTTGGTCTATCTTGTCCTCATGGTGCATGCTGCTATCAAACACCACTTTTTTTCTTCTTGCTTGTATCTATGGTATGTATAAGACTAATCCAAACATACTGTCCACAGGAGGTCTATTCTTTGCCACCAAGAATACTGGGGGAACCTCCCTCTTGCTCTTTCTGAGGGTCCCCACAACAGTCAGCGTATCGTCACGAAGTAGTGATTCCACTAATAGATAGCTGGTATACCAATTGTCAAATGTTACGATTCTGACTGACCCAGAGATGTCAGAAATAAGTCTTGTGACCACGGCATGTGATGAATTGTGCTGTTTGCCAGCTTTGTATGGACCATCTGGTTGTGCTCCTGCATATATCTCCATTTTGTATATACATAGAAAGGTTTGCATCTCACAACACATGTATTTTGATGCCATATTTGGCTGGTTTACTGGGGATATATTGTCTAAAGGAACAATGACCCCTAAAGACTACAAGCATGTCATCTATAATTACAAATTATGATGGAGTGTATCTTTTTGCAGTCCTCTACAAACATCTCAAATATTTGCCTAACTGGGGTAAGCATATCCACCTTCCAACACAGAAAACGAAAGTGATTCAGTGACATAGTCGGCCTGTACACCTCGATACCTGTACCATCTGTTTTCCATATATCAGCAAGGTGCAGCATGATAAGTACCAGTTAACATAAGAAGGCCAATCAAAGCCTTCATTTAAAAAACATCGGTGTCTTTTGTTCTGTAGAACTGAGCATACTTACCTTTCTGCATAGTGATAATCAATTCCGTATGCTCTACTAATAAATCCATTATTTCTGCCGTGATGAAGGCTCTCCAAAAGTCTGAAGGAAAATTGTCATCTAGAACTGGTCCTTTTAGCCCTGGTGTAAATTTAATAACATTGGTAGAATGGGTACGACCTAGCAATTTAGGATCATTCTTCTTCCGTCATGTTTATCTTTTCCCTTCCTTCCATCAATTTTTGGTTTTTCGTTTGGGGCTGGTCTAGTAGATCATCTGGATCTGATTCATTACAGTCAGAGTCAGGAACATGTACATCCTCTTCTAGGTTATCCACTTCACTTTCATTGTTGGAGGTAGGAACATCCCCTCCCACACTTTCTTCATATGCTGAGCTACTCACTTCTATTTCATCCAACATCTTCTGAATCCTCCTCATCTCTGCAATGTATCCCATGGATCTAAATGAGCTATATTCCATTCATTCTCCAAACTATCCATGCATGTGAAACAGGGCACAGGATACTTGTATAAATGGACACACTAAATTAAAAAAAGTAGGGTTAGTAACCTAAGTGGCAAGTGACGATGTGAAAATAGTCCAACCTCGAGCATTTGGTGTTTGAGCCATGTGCAAAGCAGTGAATTCCTTAGTCACTCACACAGGACAAATTTCATAAATACATCCGATTGCGCCAGGGAGATCGCAGGTGTGCAAATGACCTGGATAACAGAAAGATCAGGTGATCATGGCATCAGAAAAAAAGGTTACATCAGATCACCAATATGTGCGTTAGATAAGACTTCTACATGGGAAATGGAAAATGCACATACATCGGAACAGGGAAGAATCTATAGTGTGCGTACATTTGTATGTTCATTAGTAGGTGTAAGTGCATATGTCTGTGAAGGCAACAAGGAGATCAGATATAACCCTAGTATGGGTCCTTATCGATTTATTAGACAAGAATCTGTCAGTGGTGACCCAAAACTGGAAGGTGCTAGAAGATCCATCAGAAGATAACATGAAATTAAGACTTTGAAAAAACTTGTACAGTGACATTGATTTCAGTCTAGAAAAGGAAATGCAGAAAGATTTATAAGACATTTATCCATTTAATTTCTTGGGTTTTTTTAATGTCTGATAATTGTGGTTTCTTTATTTCAGGATGGATTCAATTGTTGCTACCAAACAATGAATTCTCTCGGCTTTTATCTGACATTTATCTATTTGACAATGAGGATAAGTGGGGATAGTTATGTGAAATATGATTATGTAGAAGAGTAATGGTGCTTTAATGATTTTTTTGGATTTTATTTAATTAATTTTATTCCATTTTCATGTTAGTTATTTTAAGGACATAAAAATTATATTTTTGTATAGTGGGAGATTCAATTTGCGTAAGATTTAATGATTGATTTTCAGCTAGCTACAGGAATGGCAGGCAATGGGAACAAACGAAGGTAGGCCACTCTATCAGATAGGAGTTCTCTCCTTTTTGTTAAATGGGGTTATTTTGACACCCATAACAATGGTGGCCGACGGCAAGGGCAATCAGGCCTAAGGATTATGTTTCTGGGGTGACTGGGGATAACATGGGAGTTAGGGGATCAGGTAGATGATAGAAAAAAGGGATTATATTTAGGTATTTATGGCAACTGTCCCCCTACTGCTGACAAAGGCGTTGAATTCATCAAAATTCGAGTGATCAAAGAGTCAGCTAGCCTACTAAGGCAGTGGCATGTTCATTGTGTGTAGATATGATGAGTGTTGTAAATGCAGTGGAAATTATGGTATAATAATTATGGTGGGGCAGTCTTACGGGGATTACCAGTGTAATAATTATGTGTGATCACAAATGTAATCATATATATACGTGCTAATGCAGATGCAGACGACTCTGTGTTTAATGAGGACGTAAGTGTTAAATACTTCCTGTTATTATCACTTTTTCATGTCAACAATTTGCTCACAAGCGTACTTAATTTTTCTATTTTTCTGTGTTTTGTTGTTAATTACAATATATGGCACGACGTGTTCCATTAGGTGTATGTAAGAGGGTATAAGAGATAGTATTGACCAGGGAATTGTGCAAAGTCAGGAAATACAGAGGAGAGGCGAAGGTCCGTCTCATTTTCTTTCTCTCATCTTAAAATTTTCTGTTGGGTACAGTGACACAAATTTGATCAGCTGATAACCTTGACTATGAAACAATCATAGAGATCTCCTACCGCAGACTCAAGAAACATTAACTTGAAGAAATAGGGGTACATGTATTTTTTATCTTTGTAGTAGGTGAATGATACTTTATTACTTTTGTGTTGGTGGTTTGTGTGGGGATAAATATATCTATGTTATTGAGGTCGGGACGAATCCTGAATTATAAGACTTCCTCTAAAGAAGACAAAATGGCCGAAGTATGTAACAGTGATCATACTTTGTTGTATAAAATTATGAGTATAAGTGCGGGAGTTAGCCCTTTTTGGGGCATTGATGAGGGTGTTCTATCTCAGCCAGTGCAAATTTTTATTGAGGGAGTGAATAACTACTTAAAAGCCAAGGGAATTAAAAATGATGCTGAGGGGATTTGGACTTTAGATGCCGTAATTCCAAATACACAAAATGCCAGTCATGGGCCAAATTACAAGCATTTCTAAGGGTAGCCTATGGCACACAAAAACACAGAGATATAGTGAGAGACCTAAGAGGTTTTTACAAGATAGGAAAAGTAATAAAAACCTGGTGAAGTACAGTTCTCAACTTTTTGACTCAGCAGGAGAATGGATACCGAAATTGAAAAATTCCACATGGGTAAATGGGAATAATATCTCACTTGACAACTTACAGAAACTTATTCACATTTTGCATTTCCTGCACAATGTCCCAGACGCCATTGTAGAAAGCTTTGATGAAAAGATTGTACCCACATCAGATGAGGAATTGATTTATTCCCAAATTCAGAAACACATGTACAAATGTCCCACGGTGGATAGTACATTTTTTAATGGGACCAGTCCAAGAAACATAACACAACGAGCCTCAAATTTTCCTTCTCCCCATTTGTGTGCAAAATCGGAATATAAGAGAGGATCTAGGGATCAAGGGCAATGGCAGTTGTGTTGTTTCAATAGTGATAAACCGGGGCACACAAAGAAGGTATGTAGCGTCAAATATTGTGGAATATTCAAAAGTGCATACTGCATCTCTCCGTCTCAGAAACGGAGAGATGCAATACCCACACCTCAGAAATCAGGGAGTTATGATATGAGAAATTCCCAGACTAGTGGAAAAAAGGGATCGGCGAAATTTTTGGAAAGCCGATTAACAAAAAGGGTACAAATTATTTGTACATCGTGGGAGACGCCCCAGAGCCGAGACCAATAGTACAGGGAACAGTGTTGGGGTACAAAACAATCCCAGTTTTTATTGATACGGGAGTGTCAGTCAACCTGATGGACCACGATCTATATCAGTCCATGTTCTCCCAATACCCTTTGAAACCCTCAACGGAGAAGGTCTGTGATGTGCAAGACCATACATTAAATACCTTAGGTTTTATAAGAATACTTCCTGCTCTAGAGGATAGAGTACTGATAGAACCAATATTGGTGACAAAAAGGGGTTGTGTTGGGCAACAGGCTTTAGCTGAGCTATCCTGCATGTGGGAGACACAGGATATCGGTCCATACAGGTGTTAGTAGCATAACGGTTGGGATACTGAGTGTTTTTATTCCATATGTGGGGATACAGAGGTTAATATGGGGAATATCAGCGGTGATAGTGGTAATAATATGAGCAAAAAGGGTGGGCATATCAGTGTTGCTAATAGTAATAATGGCAATGGTATTGGTGAGTATATCGATGATATTGGGGAAATTGGTGGTGATGTGGGTGATTATACCGGGGAATTTGATGATCATGGTGATGTTAATGGGGATATTTGGGATAACGACAGTGACAATGGTGGTTATAATGGGGAAACAGGTGAATGGGTCTCGTGACAATTTTTGTAGCGTTAACAGTGGTAGTATGAGAAATAACAGTGGTGATATTGATACTAACATTGGGGTTATGGTGGATGGAATAAGGGACACCGGTATAAATAAGGGTGACATTTATGGGGACATGGAACACGAAGGTGCTATGCATAATGACCACAAAATATATAAAGGTGTTATATCAGAGGATGTTACTTCAAATCCAGGTACAAGGACTATGGTCAAAGTCAAGCTAAGGGAAGTGAAAAGACCAAAATAGGTGTGCATAATTGAGGGTAGCGAGAAACTAAGAGGGTTTATTAGCACCATGTCAATGAACAGAGTATCAAATACTGGTGTTAAATGGGTGGTATTATTGAACTGTAATGATACAGTTAGGAAGTATCAGAAGAACACTTATGTGGTGGACCTGAGCTTTCAGAGGCAGAAATGCAAACAAGGAAGTCAATCCTCAGGGAACATTTAGCTAATGCAGGCTACAAAGAGCATATAGAAGTGGTAAGCGAAGTTTTGGCTAAATTTAGAGATACTGTGGCTTTAAAAGTGGATAATTTCGGGCTGACTAATGTGTTAGAACATAGGGTGAATCTAGAAGATGGGATAAAACCCATTTTTATTCCTGCATACTACATACCTTTCAAAATCAGAGAACAGGTAGAGCAAGAGGTCATTAAATGGGAAGAGGAAGGAATTATTAGACCTAGTGCGTCCCCTTCCAATTTTCCCCTGTTGGCAGTGCCTAAGAAGGACGGATCTGTCCGGGTATGCGTCGATTTTTTTAAAAATTGGGGAACGTAGAATTTATACATTGATTGATCTCGCACAAGGTTTTTTGCAAGTCCTACTTAGCGAAAACAGTAAGGAATATACTGCATTTTCGGTGTCGAAGGGACATTTCGAATTTACGCAGATGCCTTTTGGTTTGTCAGGTAGTCCTATGACTTTTATGAGGCTAGTAAACACAGTTTTACATGGGCTATTGGGTAAAAATGTCTCGATCGAGCATCACATGGAAGTGCTTAATCAAGTACTTAAGAGACTTAGGTTAGCAGAATTGAAAATTAAGCTAGCTAAGTGTTCCTTCTTGAAGAAGGAAATTGCATATTTAGGTCATGCCATATCTAAAGAGGGAGTTAGAGTAAATGATGATAGTCAAAGCAACCGCTGATTTTCCTGTCCCTAAGACAAAGAAGCAAATTAAGTCATTCCTGGGGATAGCAGGGTTCTTTTGTAGGTTCGTGAAAGGGTTTTCCAACTTAGCAGCTCCTTTAACAGATGTGTTAGGAGAAGATATTCAATTTTATTGGGGAGAACCGCAAGAAGTAGCTTTTCAGAAAGTTAAGGACGCATTAATGAATCACCCAGTCATGAAATTTCTGGATTTCAGCGAACCTTTCACACTAATGACTGATGCCAGTTAGGAGGGTTTAGGTGCTCGCCTTATGCAAAAATTTGGAGGAAAATTCCATCCAATAGGTAATTATAATAAAAAATTTAGGACAAAGGGCAGCAATGAAAGATTAATGGCTATCATAGATAAGGAAACTTTTTGGCAATAGTATTAAGCTTGGTTTATTTTAAAATGTTGCTAATGGGGAATAAAGTGTAAGTTCTTACATACCACAAGCCATTATTGGATCTTTTTAATAAGCCAGAGCTGTCGCCCAAAAGAGCTCAATGGTTCCTAACTATCAGAGATTTTGATGCAAAGCTCAAA
Organism: Macrobrachium nipponense; assembly: GCF_015104395.2. Lineage (NCBI taxonomy): Eukaryota > Metazoa > Arthropoda > Malacostraca > Decapoda > Palaemonidae > Macrobrachium > Macrobrachium nipponense. The sequence goes on along the minus strand of NC_087203.1, from coordinate 27,095,217 downwards.
TATAAAGAGGGCAAGTTAAATGTAATCGGAGATAACCTTAGTAGAAGTTTTTATGATACGGAAGGACTGCAAGTTGGGGTGGTTACTAATGATTCTATACAAAGGGGTATCAGTCTCAGAGAGCATAGGCAAGAGGATGGAATTTGGCAGACGCAAAAGTGTTCATCAGAGATGAATCAATCAGGAAAGGTTATAAGTTACCTTTTTCAGGTTTAGAATTAGAAGGTAATCTGTTGGTCAGGAAAACTAAATATAAATTAAGGACAAGTGAAAGTAAAGGGGACACGACATAGTAATTCCAAAAGTCCTAATTCCAGTGGTTTTAGATATAGTACATTGGAAGTTTTTTTAACCCACATTTGGGGGTAAAGAAGACGTTTCATGAGATTTGTAATAAGGATATTTGGAAAAATATGCGTACTGATGTGGAAAGTTTTGTGAAAAAGTGTACAGTGCGCAATGCTTGCAACCTCTCAAGGGTAACTTCTTGCAAATTAGGGTCATATCCGATACCAATAGACCTTTTCTGAGAATACACATGAATATATTGGGAAATTTTTGAGAATCAAGGTATAGACACAAGTATTTATTAACAGTAATAAGATGAACTAACGAGGACAGTAAAAATTTTTCCACTTAGGCATAAAACCGCCGAGGAAGGGGGTGTAGCATTTTTCAACGGGGTCATCTGCAGGTATGGCTCACCCAAAGTTTTGTGACCGATAATGGTAGAGTGTCATGGTAATCGCTCTATAGCAAGGAATTATATATTAAAGGAAATTAAAATGCATTTTCTTCAAGTAGGTCTGCAGCAAATAAGCATTCGCTCGCGTGTTGGAGGCGCCTGTTCTAATGATTATTCTAGAGTCGTCATGTGGGATATGGAACTCAACAGGCACCGACATGTCGTTAGAAACGCTGCGTATCATGATGCAACATTTCGTCTAGATCCTTCTAAAAATTTCCTGTCGTCTCGGGAGTCTCTGACGTTCGCTGTCATGCTCCGCCCCCCGTAGGCTCCGCCCCCAGTTCGCCGTATATATACGACTGACGAAGCAGGAGAGATAATCAGAGAAAGACAAGAGAAGAAAGAACAGACGAAGGATAAGAGAGGAAGAAGGCGCTCAAGAAAGTGGTCCGAGTTGAGTCAAGTCGTCCACAGTGAGAGAGAGAGAGAGAGAAGTTAAGTCATCCGTTGTCGGAAAGGGAGATATTCCGACGTTGAGCAAGCCTTCAGAGAAGAAACGTCCTACAAGTCGGTTTTGAGGAGTAACCTGCCCTTCGAGTATCAAGAATAGACATTGCTTTCTGCAGTACGGAGTCACGAAGACGTCTGGAGTTTTACAGTTCTCCTTTGTGAAGCCATCGCTTCGAGCATTGAAATTCGACAGCTGCAAAACTGGCTAGCAAGTATTTTCATTACCTCACTGTTTCCCCAGTTCACATACCGTAAGATTTTACTTTTGTTATGTAAATAGGAGAAACCATTCTGGATTTATCTTTGTGAAAAAGCTTGTAAATAAACTTTTGTTCTGTTTGTGTTTCTTTCTATATTCGTATCCCCAGTTTCAACTGTTGTTTGTTGAATCTTTTGTTTATTATAATATCGAACCTGTATCGGACCTTTCGGTTCGTGACATAGAGAATTTGTAAACAGGACCTTAAGAGTGCCTGGCAGAAGTCACGGGGATACAGAGAGTAACAATTATTCCATACAGACCAGAAGCTAATGGGTTATGTGAACGAGAAACAGGAAAGTGCTTGAAGCTCTCAGGAAGATTATGGGTGGAAATAATAGGAACTGGGATAGATATATAGATACAGTTAGGCATAACATTAATACTATGGTCACTGATTTCATTAAAAAATGTCTCCATTTGAAGCATTGTTTGGTTGCCAGGCGCGAGGCACATTTGATTTGTTGCCTCTACCTCATCATGGTGAAGATACAATCGAGGCATTAATTTCCACGGCAAAGGAGAGACATGGTTGTCTCAACAGTAATCTCGAGGCTTAGACCCGAGAAATGGTGGAAAAGAGCAACGAGAAGTCATTGGTGGGGAAATTTAAGGGGAAATGCTACTGATTTGTTGCGGTGGTAATTAATATATATATATATACACACACACACACAAGTACATATCCAATTATTTACGTATGTCAATTCTGGCGTTTATTCTGATTATTTTCCCTCGCACTGGTACATGAAAGCATTTGTGAGAGACAGTGTACACAAGTAAAAAAAAAAAAAAGCTGATAATTAAAAATTACGTTGCGTTGCCGCGGCAACCTTGACAAACTTATAATTGTTGTTCCAACTTGCGTGCTAATGACAACATGCTCGCAGCATCGTTCATTTTTGGTATGGACGTGACTTCTCTCTCTCTTTCTCTCGTGTTCATATCTTAGCTGATTCCAGTCTGCAAAAGTTCAACAAAGCGAAGGGTTATTCCTATACTAATTGGCTTATTTGCCTTTGGGCGAGTGACCTATATAGCTGTGCGCGTTGTTCGCCAGCGGCGGATCCCCTAGTTAGTGGTTCATTAGTCTTTACACAATGATCACGCAGTTTATTACTTTAATCTGCTGCATTTCACAAAGTAGGAACGTCCATACATCACAGGTATCTTGAATAACATAGCTTCATGCACATTCTGCGTAGATGAAGTCTTAAATTAACACAGATTATTGTATATCATGCAATGAGTAAGGCCACCGGAAATCGTGCTGGCATACGTTCACCTTAAATAACAGCAACAACGAGAAAGGGTCTTAGGCTACCCAAACCCTCCTGGCTCCTGTAACCAACAATACCTTATGAACATTTGACATTAATCACTGGAATTACCGTCAAGTAAAAAAAATAACAAAATAAAAGAATAAAAAAAAAAAAAAAATACATTGAAGCCGACATCTCCACATCAAACATCCGTAACTAGATGAGGATTTTACTTACTCTGTCTACGGCTAACATTATCTATTTTTCCAACAAGTTTTTGACATCAATACTACAACTATTTTACATGTAAATCATCATTGTCTGAGTAACTACAGCCGCCAACACCATTATTAGGATTTCGTTAATAATAATGAATATCAAAAGTAAACAGGCAATTGCTGAATCCATTGTGCAATGAACAGTTTGTGATAATGTAATAACTATGGTATCATTCGAGATCTTGACGATTTTAAGATTTTAAACCAAAACTTCCCAATATCCCATTTTCAAATCTGCTTGACAGTTGGCGGAAGAATTCACATATCCAGCACAAAACATTTTTGTTTACCCACTGATTGGCTACGAAAAAAGAAATGGAAAATAAGTTATCTTTTGAACGATTGTGCGAAAAACAATCCCTTTCAGGATTATTTATTCAATCGCTTAAGGGCGAGAAATAAACATTCAGTCTTTGGAAACTAACAAATAGGGAAAAGACAACATCTTTATTTGCCTAAATGATTGGGCGAATAAAAATCTATAACACTTAACATTTCAAGTCTTCGTCTTTCACCGGTTTACGGAATAAGGTTCACTATCGACCTTATTCCCTCAGCAGCTACGGATAATTTAGTGTCAGGCTTCTTCCCAGCCGCTGGGAGAACAGCTCTCTCTCTCTCTCTCTCTCTCTCTCTCTCTCCTGTGGGAAAATCTATTACCCATGATATCCAGGCATTCATGAAGCGGCTAGCGATTTATGCTTCCCACTGCAGCTATAACAACAACACAGGCCATTAGTACACATTTCTAAACAACTGAATCACTGTTAAAATGAATGTCTTGCTCATTTTCTCTCCTCAAAGTTTTCCTTTTAATGCTTAAATTCGCTACGAAAATATACTTTTTTCCGCAAGCTACATCGCTACAAAGGACTAACACAAAAAGGCATCGTTCGTTTTATATTAATTATGTTTTTACTTATCTCTCTCTAAGTGCGTCACATGGACACCAACAGTTATTTTGATTAAATTATCTCCATCTGCATTACCTACTAGAGCTTATGCTGATAATACTCCTCTACTAAGGGAAGATTCGTTTCTCTTTTTCTTTTGTTCTTCTCTTCAAATTATTAGCTGAAAACTTTACTGAACAGGATTGAAAGACTATAAACTAAAAAGGGCTCCAAAAAAATAAGCCTTGGAGAGAGGTTAGGGGAAAAGGTGATAAATGAATAAATATGTAGGAATAGAAAGTAAACCTGGTACACCTGAAATTCAGAAGTCAACAGAGAGCTGGAATGACTGTGCACTGTGCACCTTGCTTGTATATTTGGAGATCAGGAGATTCCAAAACTATTCCAAATTATAGTTGTAGCTAAAATAAACCTTAGAAAATTGAGTAGTATTAAACCTGATGCTAGAAAACGACAGTTTTCAGTAGCAGCTTGCCTAGTGTTGCTGTCAACAACAGCTAGGTCAGGTAAAGAGAGTGCAGAAGATGTTTGTTGTTGTAGCACATTTTGTACAAATAACCTAATAAACTCACTTTACTGCTATGTTACAAGTCAACATTAAGATTTGGCAAAATAAATTCGATTGCTGACACAACTCTGTTCAAGAACAGAGTTTCTGATGAGAGTCAGCACCCAGAAATCACACTAGAAAACAGTTCTCTAAACAAGGAAGACGGTAAGAGTTAAAACATTAATACAATAGCTTCATCCTGAAACATTCTAAATACTTTCCATAACTACTTTTTGAGATACAGAGGAAGCAATATTACGTAAATGCTTCTCAAAAGTCAATATTTAATCAAAATTTCCACCTGAAATCTTGAAAGTTTCTGACATTTAAAACCGTATCATTTAAATGTAAATCTGGACGAGAAAAAAAAAACTTTTGCCTCTCTCATAAGCATTCGTTTATTCTCTTGTGTCCTTCCTCTAACACTACTCTCTCATCCTCTGTCTGCGGGCCGTACATCCCACAATGCTGCCATGGCCAGGTGTTAATGAATTTAGAATTTTCAGGGATAGATGAGTTGAAACAGAGTATAGTAGTATGTAACATGGTCTGGAGAACAAACTGATTGCATACGTCAATGATGCTACTAGCTGCTTTCCTTCTATGTGCCTTAGATCTGTGGTTACAGAATCCTTGAATAGAGATCTGGCACATATTTATGTGGAGTGGGCTTTGGAACTTGAAGCTTAACCCTTCTAACTCAAAGACGGGACAGACCCCATAAGGGTATATGCCACCATAATTGTCAAGGCCCAGAAGCAAACTTGAACTTTTCTTGACCTAAACACAACTAAGGTTATGGAAAGCATGACTGAGGCAACACCACGGATTCACTGCACTGTTTGCACACAGACTTCAGCCAAACCAACTTGAATCAACTACAATGAGTGATGACTTGAGGCTAGATTGCCACTTGTGGTCATCACCACTAGAAAGCAAGATCCTCACACCCACATTATAAGATCTCTCACCTCTCTCGTTAATACCTTAAGCTTGACTTACATGTTTACTGAAATTAAGCCACAAAATGTCAAATTGACAGCTTCTTGTTTTTCTTGGTACGCAAGTTTATGTGCATTCTCTCTCGATAACAGTCATAAGGTGTTCATTTAAAAACTCAAAGATATTCAGACGTCTCCAACTATGTTTCCATCTGAGCTCAATAAGATAACAGTTAATACCATCCCAACTGGCCTGGGATTTCAATTATATCTTCCTTGAGAAGCTAACATCAGGAACAACCTGATCCATCTCCACAGTAACTGTAATCGCACAATGATCGGATAAAAACGGCAAACCCACTCTACATGATATAAACCCTGTAACATCTTTGAAAACAAGTTACCAGACTGGTGCTTGGGGTTCATTTACAGACTCCTCACAACAGAAATAGTGGAGACATCTAGACTAACTGTGTCAGTAACTGACCTCAGCCTTTAGTTTTATGAACACTGTAATCACAAAAAAATAATATATAAATAAATAAATGAATAAAACAATAAATATGATTCGGAGTCAGCTTCCTGAACTGCTGCCCTTTTGGCTAGCAAGCAGCCAATAACAGCGTCACCTAAATCCAAGTTCCCACACTCAGCACACACACACACACACACACACACACACACACACATATATATATATATATATATATATATATATATATATATATATATATATATATATATATATATATATATATTTACGTATGAGCCTGGCCTTGAAAGAACTCAGATACGTAAACAGGAATAGTTAAGGGAGAACAAAATGAATTTACTTGAACTTACCGTAAAAGGATTTATAGTGATAATTTACTCTAGAGGAAAAGTCGCCAGAAACTCAGCTAAATACTTTACAGCTATTTATTTACAAGAGGCTCATACTGGCCTGGAGAAAAGTAAATGCAACGGGTCCCCACATGGACTAGTAAAATCTCTCAAGTGAATGATAGCTGGCGCAAAATGGAATTCGTAAAAGCTGGTTTCATAAATGCAACACTTGCGGGCAGACAGACTTGGCACGTGACTCAGGAAATCTGGAAAAGGATCCCAGATTACACAAGATAAAAGAAAAATGACTTCTTTGATGGAGTTACAATTATTCAGTTCTATAACACTGGGGAAAAGGAACTCTAATGTTTCACTGAGGTATGCAATGACTCCATTTGTCTGGGACGATCACACAAGGGGAAGCATGCGGCCATGAGGCAGTGAGAGGAAACAAAGGGATGAGTTCTTTTTAGAAGTTTGAATTGGGAAAATGGGGATCAAATAGATAATAGGATGTAAGGAACTGGCAATATGCTGTTTCACAAGACGTACCTGGAGGCCATGTTCAGTATGGACCTTCGTAGAATATGTGGCGCCCGGCTTTGTCTTAGGTCTGGGTCCCTTGGCGCGCCAGTAACCCCATGGATAGGCCTAAATGGAAGGCGGGTGGTCGGACATCCGTCCGAGGTCACGAACTCGAGAGGTCTGAGCCAGATCGCAGGCGTCTTGCCTGGGTGTTGGGGGTCAGCTTAACACCCCACGAGCAGGGCAAATCCTGGAAACAGAACATACAGCCAGCAGAGGGTTCACAGGAAAAAGAGCTTAAGATACAGGCCTAAGAAGTACCAGTCTGCCTACATCCTTCCCTTGGAGATACGTCCCTAAAGCTGGCAAGAGTCTATTTTCCCCCAACTTAGGAACTCCCTACCTCTGGCTGGCGGGTTTTGGTTTCCCGCGTTTACTAAAAATCAGCTGATATTTAGAGGACTATGGCTGCTTCTTTTATAACTAATATTAATAAAAAAACTGCTGGGAAGGCGAGGCGTTCAATAAACGTAGCAATATATATATATATATATATATATATATATTATATATATATATATATATATATATATATATATATATATATATATGTGTGTGTGTGTGTGTGTATGTATATATATATATATATATATATATATATATATATATATATATATATATATATATATATCTTAGTTAACATCAAAGTAGAGTGTGTTTAGTAAAATTAATAAAATACTTCGTTCCTAAGAAGTATATTCGAAGAGTAAAAAAAGGATATATATATATATATATATATATATATATATATATATATATATATATATATATATATATATATATATATATATATATATATACTATATATATATATATATATATATATATATATATATATATATATATATATATATATATATATATATATACAGATCATACTAAGGATAAATCCTCTCTCTCTCTCTCTCTCTCTCTCGTCTTCTCTCTCATCTCTCTCTCTCTCTCTCTCTCCAATACAACAAAGTAAAGTGTGTTTAGTAAAATTAATAAAATACTTCATTCCTAAGAAGTATATTCGAAGAGTAAAAAAAGGTATTATATATATATATGTATATATAATATATATATTATATATATATATATATATATATATATATATATATATATTATATATATAACGAACATAACTGAGGATATATCAGCGCATAATGTGTGGAGGGGTGGTGGTTATACTTTCCTTAGTTTGGATTGAGATATAACCACATACACTGGTAAGGCAGCAGCGGAAAGTTTTGCTTCTTGAGAATACTCACATGATAAACGTAGATCACTCTGCACAATGCTCGAGTGCTATCCTCTTTGTTTAATGGTACGTATGGGGGGTGGGGAGGGATGTCTACCTCTCACAGCAGCACGAGCGCTTGAAAAAGGCGCTTTAGGATGAACAAACATGGATTCGGTATATATATATAAAAAGAAAAAAAAAGAAAAAAAACACTCCGTTCGACAGAGCCTCTTCAAAGAATGGATGTCATTCATATTCCAAAAAAAAGGAGTGCAAAGTAATACAAGAAGAAAAGATTCAAAGGACTATATTCCGAAGCAATGAAGAAAATTATGACATACAACCATTTGATCATTCGAAGGTTTCGTAATTTCAGATCGTGTCATGTAATGCAGTAAATTGAAGTCATTTCGTTCTAATTAGCATCATTAGAAAAGAATCGGGGTCTTTTTACATCTTTCGTTGTAACTGCTTTTATTTACCGGCTTTTGAGAAAGATATTTCAATCTCTCCAGGTAAAACAAGGCTTGGATTGAAACTTGGCACTACAAGGTAATAAAATAATAGTCTTGAAAAAAAAACTGTCATGAAAGCATTGATTGTTGCCACTGGAGCTTACCCGCAATACACAAAAATTATTCCACTAGCCAAATTGTGAATCAACTGCTTTTGTTTATTGTCAAATTGCACGGTTAGCATGCCACTCACTTCCACGTGATTTGTTTCACCTTTTGTGGATCTCTCTCTCTCTCTCTCTTCTCCTCCTCCTTCCTCCTCCTCCTCCTCCTTCTCTTTCTTCTTCTTCTTCTCCCTCCTCCTCCTCCTCCTCCTCCTACCCCTCCCTCTTCTTCTTTTTCCTCCTCCTTCTTCTTCTTTGTAAGTCTAGCTTTTTCGAACATGACACGAGTTCAACAAGTCAAAGAAAAAACTTCATAAACTGAGTAGGAAAAGAATCCCTTCAATTTGGTATCTTTAAAAATGGATAGCACACCAACTGCTAAGAAAATACAGCTTGGAAAATAGAAAAATGCATATCAAATACACCTTTAGCACTGCACCAACTACGGAGACAAAAGGTCTAGAGCGGAGTTCACATGCTCATTCTTGAATGTCATTCACAGACAGTATTTGATGTCTTTCTCTTCGAGAAGATACGATCATTGTGAGATACGATCCCTATCATCAGTCACCTCTAGCGTCAGTGATGGCTGTCTTGCGTGATCTCGGGATGGGTGTTGCTACAATGCTGGCCATTTCTATTAACAAGTGAACGGAAACGATGAGTGAAAAACTTGGTAAAGAAACTGTATGCCTTCACTTGTTTAAACCTCTTCAATGGAATATGATTAAATGATATGGATGACTTTTATCATTATTTTCGAATGAATGAAGAAAGTTCCAAAACACCGAAAAACATCTAGACCTAATGAATTGCCTTGAGTAATCCTTCCTTGAATCTATTTACCTATTCACTGATTTATATCCACCACATTCTGTGAATCTACTACTATGTTTCGTTAACGATTATTATGCACAATAAGTAATGAAATATGAGGACAAGTCCTACCTCTAGTGTAGCCTCAGTTGTGCTTCGGCTCTTTGCCAACTATTTAATCTTTTCCCGTGTCATTTTCATTTTGTAAATTCCAAAGCTCAGGCGTTTCTTCATACACGTCAATGAAATGCTGCAGCAAAACCTTGCTGTCGCTAATTTCAGAAATCGTTGACATCTTGGCGCCAAGTACACTAAACGAAGAACGTGATAACACTGAATGACACAACTGACATTCAAGACAACAAACGATCTGTCTTTCACTCACTCCATAAGCTCCGCCCACAAGAATGTTGCCCTTCACGGCAGACTTTACAATAATTTGAAATCCAGACGATCACGGGTTTCATGACTGACATTCCATCATTCCTCTGTTCTCACGGTCAGTCGGAGTAACATTCATGGAAATACTGACATAATAACTCGTGTTCGTATGAACTCGGATTAAGAGGGCTATATTCTGGTGAGAGGAGATAGACCAAGAGGAGATGTAATGAAGGGTGGGTGGTTCGTAGTCCCAAAGTTGAATCTTTTGCTAGGACGCAAAGACAAGGAAATGTTCAGTTAAATCCATTGGGCTTCTAAGATCTAAGAGTTAAGTGCTACCAGGTAGAATCATTGGTAGGTAACAACCTTAGGATAGAAAAAATAAACAACGAAAGTGCCTCATCCGTTTTAGGAAGGTTTCAGTTATTTCCTCATTCCATTACAGTGTGACTTCCTATACCTTACAAAACAAAGCTTACCTTATATAAACAGCCATTGCTTTTGGGCAGATGTTCCTTGAAAAACCAAACAAAAGTTCACAAGACTTGATTTTTCAGCCATAAGACTTACAACCTACGCATTATAGGACTAAGAGACTGCTCTACACCAAGCAGACATACCAAAACAGAGCTAGACCCATAACCATATTTTATTAATTAATCCATAGCAAATACGAACTGTAACAATATGTTTGTATCATATTATTTTAATAATTGCAAAGTATTTGTTGAGTAAAATTTTCCATTTTATAAGGAAAATTTAAACTGTTATAAATTCAATTCCGGCAGGTCGCTAACTTGGTGCTAATTTGGCTTGCTATCTACGTGTCACCTCCGAGGTGCTAGTACTAACCATGGCGGACGCTCAATGGGACACTGTATTTAGTACTAGCCCCTTGTGGATCAAAGTATTATATACACCCATTTCTCTATATTGTATGGTCAAAAAATTATATTAATAATCGATATCTTTGATCCCGAAGGGAAGGGCTAGTACTAAATATGGCGTCCCATGAGCTTCCAACATGTTTAGTACTAGCACCTCAGAGGTGCTTGTACTAACTTCGATAAAAGAGCCATTTGACTTTTTTTTATTACGTAACCTCCGTTCTTGCAATCTAAGCTCACATCACAGGTCAAGCAGAGCTAGATATACAAAAAAAAAACAAAAACAAAGTGTAGGTGTAACAATTCCCACTCAGAATTTCTGCAAACAAATTAACACAAAGTATGTTCTTTAGCACTACCATAGTTTGCCACATCATCACGAATGACGAACCAAGCACAGCTTCAATCTCTAATACATACCAATCCCGTAGAACATGTTGCCTATCATATGCGCAATTCACCGTCTTCTTGGCCGAGGAAGCTCTATTCATCCGCTAGACGAACTAGTTCCGAAGGTCAAGCACAAGTGAGGAAAATTACAAAGGAAACTTAGTTCCTCTAAACGACATGAAATCTCATATTATTATATATATATATATATATATATATATATATATATATATATATATATATATATATATAGATATATATAGTATATATTATATATATATATAATATATATATATATATATATATATATATATATATATATATATATATATATATATATATGTAAGTCTCATCGCTTGGCGATAGACTTTTTTGTGTTCTCCTTACGACTGTCATTCGTAAGTATTTCTGGTTCCTCTCATCTCCCTTGGATATCTTAGTAGAGTGGTTCGGAAGACCGATATGTTTGATGGTTGGCGCGGAACTGCCATTCTAAAGCATCGCGTCGATAGCGCAACATTAGCTATCTCAGGAATTCATATAAAAACATACGTAGTCCGCCGGCTCGGAAGTTACAAGTTTCCGGCGTAGGTTAACAGGTCAACCGCTTCCCATGGAAGTTGTTGTGCAAAGTTATCATAAACATAAAATGTTGACAAAGCTCTGAGCTAGACCAGGCTACTGCAGACAGCGCATAGCGTAATCTAGATCTGCTTTGGTCACGTAGGACCCTCCTAATGCCATGACCTCAGGTCATGGGTTTATATTTACAGATCCTGTACATTGTATAAATGTATTTATTACATTAGGCTCGGACTGCTACCTATTCAAGCCTTGAATAACAAAAAAAATTACTTTAAACATTGTTCATAGGAGCGTGCTCGTAACATACGTCTAGGTATAACATAATAAGTGATTAAATGCATAAAAAGGTTCTGTTACATACCCTTGTTGACATATTCATAAACAAAGATAAATGCATGGAAAATATAGATCCATGTTTGGTAATAATAATGATTAGGTACCCAAAAATAATAAAAAGGTAAAAATCAAAAGATTAACATGTATACATGATTAATATGATAACAGGTAACCTGATTAAGAATAATGGTTACTAAATAATGATTATAGCATGATCATGGATAATTGTTAAAGAGTACTTGACACTCTTTGTAATAGATAAATATAATTGTACAATGGTATAATAGTATAACTATGTAATTCTGCAGAAATGCAATATATAGGGCTGATATATTTTATTAGGTGCCCGAAAAATACCTTTAGGAATATATTAATGTATAATATTGGGCTATAATGTTTCATTAGGTGCCCGGGAGATACTTTAACTGTTCAAATGCAAAGGCGTGAGTCTTTCTTGTCCTACATTTTTGCCAGCATACGGACCGCTTTTCACACACAACACAATTCCAGACAATTCCCTAGGCACAAACTGAAGTGGCCAGGTTCAGGCGGCCCTAAACTCAAACGACTTGAGTTTAACGGGTACGTCATCTAGACGGGCCAATACGTTCCCTTGGAGATCCTTCTGTTTACGCCTCAGCCTACGCCAAGCAAAGATGTTAACGGCGATAACCAATATGGCCGTCACGCTGAACACGGCTAGCAGAATGTAGTAGCGAAGATTTTCTCCACCTGCATAAGTCGGTGACGCGTGGGTCGTCTCAGCCAGTTGCGTCAAACGATGAGCCACTCGCACGTTGTATGGGAGAGGTAGTGACCGGATGATTGTGGATGCCCACGTGTAGTTCGCGAAATACGCCTTCTCACGTATTATCGTGTTGACCCCTCTGACGGTGTAGTTTGTAGATGTCCCCGTACAACCATCGGCTGCTACGAAGATAGGGGCATGGGCGGTGGTACCGTCCGGACACACAACGTCGAATCCGGCCTTATCATAACGGATCCAGGAACCATTATTCATCCTGTAATTGAATTTATCACCGTAAAAGGGATAAAGTTTCCCCAGACAACCTTCGCTTGTATGAGAGAGAGAGCCGTTTAGCACTATGCCTAACTCACATGAATCCGTTGATATAGGATAGAATTCAAAAGAGTCAGCTGTACAAATTTTATTATTCATGGCTTCTGAACAGTGAGTGAGTTTATCTAAGTCTTTAATGACTGTAAAATGATTTCTTATCAGAAAGAAATCAGTACATGCCCCGTTAAATTGGATATTACTGGATTTGAGTTATTCGTCATGAAAGTAGGAAACGGTGCTATTTTGTATGATTGCCAAGCATCGGAAGAATCAAAAGGAATTGTGATCATAATTCTATAATTTTCAACGCTGACTGATATTAGGCTATAATAGAACTCTACTTTATGGGCGTCTAATAAAGGAATATAACCTAGTTTCTCCCGTCCGTTTTCCAAAGTTAACGTCAGATCTATAACACACCCTTTGTTGCTAACGTAATTGCTTCTACGTAATCTTTTGACTTTTCAATAAAATGTGATATTTTCACACGGATATGATCTATTTTCGAACTATAGTAAGCTAACGTAGCCAGCAAATGTTGAACTTCCATGACCTGATCGATATTATTTGAATGTTCATTAACGATACTCATTATTTGATTGATCGAAGATAACTGGCTGCGAAGTTCAGACAAAGCCAATTCTGTTTTGTGTTGCAAAAACTCAATTCTTTTATTTTGATTATTTATCTTAAGGCGATTTGAAATTCCTAAGCCTAGATTCGCAACTGATCCTAAGATGTTTAGTCCAGCCAGAATAAGCGGGTTGCGGCGTTCGAGAGTATTGTGCCGCACAGACCACATCAGCAGGTCACGAGCGAGTTCTTCTGCCTCAGCGGTTTTATTTTGTATGTCATAAGACAACATTTCCGCGACGCTTAGTGTTTGAGCTAGCGAAATCTCTGAGTTAGCATGAAAATTACGTTCGTGCATTTCCTTAAGCGAAATAGCAAACCTCATCAGATCATTCTTTAAGTTAAGGACGTCATCTTCAGGCAAGAAAATCGCATGCATATCTACTTCTATAACAATATTACTTGACACGATGAATACATCATCTATTCTCTCGATAATCGAGCCATGATTAAATTCTATTTCTTTCGTCCTAGCGCTCTTTCCATACAACAAAGATGTCTGAATACACAATATCACTCCTAACAATAACAGATTCATTTTTGAAACCTGCAATGAGTAAAACATATGTAATAACTCGCGTAAAAGAATAGGTTTACATACAATATGATTAATAGATATATATATAAATTATTATACAAGTTTCATAAATACAACCATTTTTTCCCTCACTCCATCTACCTTTCTTTAGATTCTGATATGTGCCAATGGGACTATTCTCACATCAGTGGGTTTGGATACATTTTGAACCCTAACTCTATTGGCCGTTAAATTTTCTAAAATGTTAAACGGGCCTTCAAACTTAGGTGTCAGTTTATAATTTAAACCTTTACGTACGTATACTTGTATGTATACCTGATCGCCCACGGCATATGTTCTAGTTGGCTTAGCTATTTTATCATGATTTTTTTTCATTATTATTTGTGCTTCTTCTAGATTCTTACGAATTATATTATATCGACTTATGCTTGCATCCATAACATCCTTTAGAGGATTTGATAAATTAGTTGTAGGCTTTAAGATGTGGAAAGGCGTTCGGGCCGGGATACCGTACAGTGCCTCGTGCGGTGTCATTTTAATAGACACATGATACGAGTGATTAAGTGTGCTTAGTACCGCAGGTATGGCAATGTCCCAGTTGGGGTCTGCCCCTCTAAGGTGACCCTTAGAATGTTTAAAACCTTACGATTTGCCCTTTCCACTAGCCCATTAGACTCTGGGTGATAGATCATGGTATTGATTTTCTTTATACAAAGGAATTCGCACAAGGAGTTAAGGAAATGATTATTGAACTCCCCGCCCGAGTCTGAGATAATGATGTGTGGAATTCCATGTTTACAAATATAGCACTCGTAAATCTTCCTAGCGCACTCGACCGCGGTTTTTGTTTTAAGCGCTATAAGTTCTGTATATCGAGTCAAAGCGTCTATAATTACTAGGAGGTGCTTATTTCCTCTGTCTGACTCGTAAAATCCTGTTAATAAATCTAAATGTACTCTTTCAAAGGGTTGATTTGGCACGGGGTAAGCCCTAGGCTGACAGGTGTCTTTCGTGTGCCCTTTGTATTCTTGACAAGTGCGACAATTTGCTATGTGCTTTTTTATATCTGTAAGCATCGTATGCCAATAAAATAAGGATTGGCTTTCTGTGACATCAAGGTATAACCCGGGTGTCCGTGCAGTGGATTTTCATGCAAACCATTTTAAGACAGTGGGTATGAGTGAGATAGGCCACCACCACCTGGTTGTTATTCAACTGCGGTGTGTTGCGGGTTTTCCTCGTCACGGATCTACACAGGATATTGTCCTGTATGATATAATTCTGCTGCTTATACTTTAGGTATTCCTTTTCCTTCGGATTTCCGTTTAACGCAATGATGATTTTTTCTATTTGCGGATCTTTTCTTTGTTCCGTCTGTAATAGTTCAGCACTCCAGCCCAGATCTTCCTGTTCAGATATAGTTTTAACAATTGGCGTGGAGGTTGAGATATCTATTAATTCAGCTAATGGCTCGGTACAAGATGAAGAGGGGTTGCGTGATAATGCGTCAGCAATGATATTTCGCTTTCCCAGGTAAATACCCGATCCTCGCGCCAAAGTCCTGAATGATCATGTGCCACCGAGTTCGCTTGGGGCTTGTGACTAAAGCCTTTAAAGGAAGTCGCTAGGTGCTTATGATCAGTGAGAACCTTGACGGGATAACCGTATATTATGAATTTAAAGTGCACGAGTGAATTAACAATAGCGAGCCCTTCCTTGTCTATTACTGCGTATTTACTTTCGGAAGGTCTCAGTTTACGTGAATAAAAAGCTATAGGGAAAAACTGTTTATCATATTGTTGAAGCAATACCCCACCTACTCCTAGGTCGGAGGCGTCTGTTGCTATGAAAAATTCCTTACCGAAGTCAGGAAATTTCAAGATAGGAGAACTACACAGTTCATCTTTCAATTTATCGAACGCCTGTTGATGAATTTCAGACCATACGAAATCTACGCCCTTTTTTATAAGATCGGTTAGGGGAGCGGCTATGATTGAGTAGTTGCGTATAAAGCGGCGGTAGTAGCCGCTACAGCCTAAAAATTGCTGTATTCCCTTGACGTTAGTAGGTATTGGAAAGTTACGGATAGCCGACACCTTATCATGGACGACTTTAAGACCTTCACTAGAAACCGTGAAACCTAGATAGACTAGTTCTGTTTTAAAAAATTCACACTTACTTATCTTTACCCTTAAATTATGCTGCCTTAATCTTTGTAGCACTAACTCTAATTTACGTAAATGTTCTTCTAATGTGTTGGAAAAGATTACTAGGTAGTCCATGTAGGCATGTAGGATATCTCCTAACAAGTCTCCAAACACGATGTTTATCATACGAGTAAAAGTTATAGGAGCACAACGTAAACCAAAAGGCATACGCAAAAATTCATAATGTCCCCTGGCTGTGCTGAAGGCAGTGTATGGGATACTCTCTTGTTCCAACGGAATCTGATGAAATCCTTTTAGCAAGTCTAAGCTTGTGAAATATTTGTTCTGACCTAGTAGAGATAGGATATCATCGGTACATGGTACTGGGAATCTGTCAAAGGGATTGTTTCTTCATTTAAACGACGAAAATCTACGCATATCCGCCAAGTTCGATCTTTTTCGGTACTACTATTAACGGAAAATTATAAGGGCTGTTTGATTTCCTAATGACTCCTTCTTTTAACAATTTACCTACTTCCTCTGTTATCTCATTCTGAAATTTCATAGGAAGTCGGTACGAAGGTACATAGATTACTTTCTGTTTGTCCTTGAGCCTTATTTGATGCTCGATGACATCCGTTTTTCCTAAGGTTCCATCCGTAGTGGAAAAAACATCATGATATTTAGTTAAAAGATTCAAAAATTTCTGCTGAATTTCTTCTTCTTGAATGTCCTTATTGATTTTGTTCTTTATAGATTGCAAAAGGGATTCATCCGCAACTGATTGAGCGTGAATCTCAGCTACGGTAAGAATGCGATGTTTATAAACTTCGGCATCCAAGATATGTTGATTTTTGTGGATTACTAAAGTGGTATTCAAATGATTACAGACTTCGATGTTACATTGTTGTTGTGAGCCGACTGTATAAATGGCTTGTGTGACGGATAATCCGTGTGTTTTCAGAGTTTCGGAAAGGATTAATGTTTCAGATCCTGGCAAGGTTCTCTTTACACGCACTAATATGTTTGAAGTTACGTTAGGCTCGAGAGTTTGCGTGCAAGCTGATATATTGGACGGGTGAGCGAGAGTTCTGTTGGGTTGCCTGTATTATTTCTTGGTTCATGAGACAGGTGATTGGTTCCGTAATGTAAGTGACAACTCTGTCTGTCTCTTTATTATCTAAAACTGATTTTAGGGTATTAGAAGACCTATAGAATTTCCCTTTGATATACACGCCGTGTTTTGCAGGTGCTAAGATAATATTTTGAGTGCCCATAGACGGGTATCCGATAATTACTGCGGGATACATATTAATGTTTTGTACAACGACAAAGGTATCAGCAAACGTGCGCTTACCGACCTTGTACTGTACATGAGTTACGCCCACAACATTTAATTCATTATTCCCTATGCCTGAGAGCCTTATTCCGGACTTTTCTATAGGGAAATTTGAAAAGAGTAAATGATGAGTCCTTAAATCCATGATATTACGTGGACTACCAGAATCAAAGAACAAAGTGAATGACTTATGGTCCAAATTTACTGCATGTAAGGTTGGTCGCAACTCGTCTTGACTAATAATTGCATGAATTTGTTGCAAATCTACGGGAACCTGCACAGATTTTTTTGATTCGGCCGTGTGTTTCATAGGAAAATCAATTGTCTCACAATGATCTGATAAATGATTAAACTGATTATTTGATACAAAGATGTTGATATTGATGACCCAACATCGCCCTCTCCCCCCTTGGAGTGAACTACGTGGTATTTGTTTTGTTTATCACACCTTGAAAATTCGCTTGCCCTTGCGAGTTCTGGCTAGACGGCCCAGGAACAGAGGTACCTGAAGCACGATTTGTTTGTTTCTGCTGTTGTGCAGAATTTCCGTTTGGTTGTTTCTTCTTATAGTACTGAGGACCCTTCTTTTTATTTGCACTGGCAACTGGTTGCGTGTTTGTAGCATTCTGCTGTTGATTCCTCGAGTAGCAACGGTTATATGAATGAGTTGAACTATTGTGTATTGAACAAAAACGCGTCCGACAGTCTGAAATCATGTGACCTGGTCGTTTACAGTTATAACAAACCATCCCTGCAACTTGATTATTATTATGTACCACATTTACTTGTTGTGGCTTGTTCTCATTTTTTGCAAAAACTTGAATGAGCGAAGGATCTAGGTCGGTACATTTAGACATGTGTTTTTTTATTTGTTTATACACATCTAATTCCGTACTGTCAGGCATTAGCTTTTTAACACAATACCGCACCAAAGCTACAGGCAACATGACTGCCATACAGATTAAATATACCAAGTGTATGAAAACATTCACTGCAATATTGGATCTTGTAACCCACGTGGAGTTACGTAAGTTTTCCTGATGTTCATTTAACCGGTCGGCAATTACTGCCTCCCGTTCTACAACACTAGGCTGAGCCATAGAAGCTTGTTTACGCGTAGAACTCGAAGAACCCATAACGATATTTACCTCCAGGACCTTGAACAGGAAAAATTAGTGTCCTGAACCAAGTTAGTTTTACTTCTGGATTTTTGGTTTTATAGGTGTTCCTCTTGTACGCGTGTTTTTTCCGACTGATACGATTCCTAACTGTTTCACTAGCACTGTACAGATACGAACGTCCACTGCGCAAACGCATATTCAATATAAAATAAAAATGTGTTGCAAATAATAGGAAAAACCCACAAAAAAGATCATATAAGTACAGATAATTTGATAAAGATATTATACGGAGAGTTCCTGCAAGAAACGATTAACAACAACGAGAAGAGAAAAAAAAATTAATCTGCGGGCGAGAACTCGTAGTTGAAGATTGATCCTGTAATGAAGGAAGATTAATATGGCGAACAACTCACCCCCAGAATACTGGATGATCGACTCCTGATGAACAACACTTCACTGAGGAAAAGACCTGAATAGATAAAAATGGTACTTAGCTCCAGATTATATTGCGAAGGATTGTTGACATGGGATGACGTCTCAGTTCCTGTCTAAGTCTCGCGTCGGAAGTCGTGATGACGTCACGGTCTTCTCTCGGTGCACGATGCGTGGAGAAGTCCAAGATTGATGACGTCACAGCCTCCGTCCTTGCACTACTGCCTCTGGCTGTACTCTCTGCGTCCTTGCTCGTGATCGGGTGATGTTTCCTGTGTTTGTTTTCTTCTTTCCGTTGATGTTCGATGCTGCTCTCGTCCGGTGTAGATTCTCGAAGATAAGTGACAACAGTCGCTCAAACGTCGGTGTTAATGCTTGTATTCCTCTCGATGAAGGACATAGCTGCGTCTTCATAAACTGTTGCGTTGATTGAAGATCCCGTTTCTTCTGTTTAGTTTGATGTTGAAGGTGGAAGTTAGTTCTTGTAGACCTTCGGTCGGCTGATATGGGTCTTGTTAATTATATTCTTCGTTATACGCTGCCACCACATGTAAGTCTCATCGCTTGGCGATAGACTTTTTTGTGTTCTCCTTACGACTGTCATTCGTAAGTATTTCTGGTTCCTCTCATCTCCCTTGGATATCTTAGTAGAGTGGTTCTTTCTTAACTAAAGGAGATGATTCAAACAGACAAGTTGAACAAAGATAACAACTTTATTCTGTAACTCCATACTAGGAGATGCAGCTCGGTCAGAAGACCGATATGTTTGATGGTTGGCGCGGAACTGCCATTCTAAAGCATCGCGTCGATAGTGCAACATTAGCTATCTCAGGAATTCATATAAAAACATAAGTAGTCCGCCGGCTCGGAAGTTACAAGTTTCCGGCGTAGGTTAACAGGTCAACCGCTTCCCATGGAAGTTGTTGTGCAAAGTTATCATAAACATAAAATGTTGACAAAGCTCTGAGCTAGACCAGGCTACTGCAGACAGCGCATAGCGTAATCTAGATCTGCTTTGGTCACGTAGGACCCTCCTAATGCCATGACCTCAGGTCATGGGTTTTATATTTACAGATCCTGTACATTGTATAAATGTATTTATTACATATATATATATATATATATATATATATATATATATATATATATATATATATATATATATATATATATGTATATATATATATATATATATATATATATATATATATATATATATATATATATATATACATATATAATATATATATATATATATATATATAACATATATATATATATATATATATATATATATTATGATATATATATATATATATAATATATATATATATATATATATATATATATATATATACTATATATATATAATAAAATATGGTATATATATATATACATATATATCTTATATATATATATATATATATATATATATATATATATATATATATATATATGTGTATATATATTATATATATAGATATATATATATATATATATATATATATATATATATATATATATATATATATATATATATATATATATAGATACTGTCTATCTTTAGGTGAATACCACAGCAAATAATAGGCAGAAATCCAAGCGTTATCATTTTCCTGCGGTATTCGGAACGATGTCATAACAAAGGACGAAAAAGCACTTGGAGTTCTGCCTATGTTTTCCGTGGTATTTCACTTATCCAATAAAGTCACACGCATCTACTGTGATTTGTTTAGAATTATATATATATATATATATATATATATATATATATATATTATATATATATATATATATATATATATATATATATATATATATATATATTGTAATATCATCTTAAATTATTTCTTTGGTTTCTCTTAACATAAGGTAAATTTTTTTTTTTTATGTCTCGAGAAACTGCTTGTTGATTCTTTTCGCTCCCCTCAAGGGTTTTGTTTTTGTTGCTATATAGTTTTATTTATCCGCTCGTTTCCCTCTCTTCATGCTTCAACGAGTGGAGGATCGTCTTCAGTAATTGCCTCTTTTGCCTGGTGGTTTTACGCTGTTATTTTCTTGTCAACCTTACATGATGTGGGAGAGGTTTTCATCATGCGCAGGTTAATCGTCACGGTTCCCCGAAGGGAGGTTCAGCATCACCTATTCATGCCGCACTCTTCGTCACTGTTTTCTACAACATCGCCTTCTGGCCACGGACAGGACATTGAGACGCTCGCTTTCACTTGTATAAAAACGCCAGGCTGCTGTTGGTGGTGAGGGTTTGTCCCGTGCCCTCTTGTGCGAGTTTGTCTGTGGGCTTTTCATTATTTTTACCCCCCTGTGAGCAAGGTCCAGACCTTGCATCGACGACAATGAGTGCACTGCTGTATCCTCCGGGAATCGTCAGGAGGCCTTCTGAGGCCGGAGAAGGGTGAGTATCCCCTTTTGCCCTTATATACTTTTCCCTTTACGTGAGTGGACTTAAATGTTTTGAGCATTGCTTCCAAGCATCAAATGGAGGCTCCCGCGAGAGCCTTTGTAGACAGTTTTCTTTGACTGAAGCAGTTTCAGAGAGATTTCGTCATATTTGATGAACCATTAATAATATATCGTTTGGATGGAATATCGTGTACCTTAATTATTTTTGTAATATTATTAGTGTTAAGGAAACGTCAATTATTAGTGTTAAGTTTCTTAGCTTTTTCTCCACCTATCGTGTATACGTGAGTGAGTGTTGATTTCGTTTTACTGTGACATTTCTCTCTTACTCTGCGGTATAATAGTCAGGTAGGAGTTTGAGGTATGTGAGGACATTTATTGTGTATGCTTGGGTGCTTATTTTTCTAGTTTCTCAAGCAGGTTTTCGAGGACATTTCTTTTGAGTTTTATTTGTGAATAAATAAGTGTAAAATTTAGACTTTTTCTTTTTTTATTTTTGTCTCCCCTTTTTTGAGTGTTTAGTTTACCTGAAGTCTTGTGATAGCACAAATCTTTTGTCTGGACAGGCGATTGATTTATTGAACGGAGGACCTGTTTTTAAAATAGAGTAATAACAATAATTTATTGTCTCTTAACAAAGAAAATTCATAACAATATATATATATATATATATATATATATATATATATATATATATATATATAATATATATATGTGTGTGTGTGTGTGTGTGTGTGTGTGTTGTGGTGTGTGTGTGTGCGAATTTGTGTTCAAGAAAATATAACGATGATGAAAAAGGAGTAGATTTCAAATAAATCAGAATATCCGCCTCTACAAACCCCAAGATCAATCAAATCAAATAAACCCTAGAGCGCGTGGGATGCACTGGCGAAACAAGCAATTACAGAGATTAATTCCATGTATTTCGAAATACCTCTTTCTCCAGAATAGCTGGTTCTCCCGAACGATACTTTGTAGACTTTTCAGTCCTTTACTATTTTCTTGGTAAATGGCCAAATTTGCGAGGATCACGTACCGTTTCAACTCTTCACAAATGCAGTCTGTCTGAGTAAGAACACCATCACCGTGACATCACTTCGACTCAAATGATCGATATTCCCCTTCGAAATGTTGACGAGATCTCAGAGTGATAACATACTTGTATTTCAGAGTTGAAGCGAACTCTTTGTATTAATTTTTAAAATCGGGTGAAAAAAATGTGCATGTTCTCTTCCAAACGACAGTCAAAGTTTCTGAAAATTATCACAACAAAATAGAGATACAGGACCGAAGATGCGTAGCTCTTCTGTGATAAAGTGAAAAAGTGACTTCTAAATCGATGTGACAGGATGTCGACTGAAATCCATAACGCTGGAAGGTCTTACAAATGACGACAGCTACTGTTTGAATCGTTAATGAAATAGTTGCTATAATTAAAACAATAAAATCACGAGCTCTTTTGCTCTATAATTATTATTTCACCATGTTGCTTTCATACTACGCAAAGAGTAGTGTGAAAGTAGTATGAGAAAAAAAGATACAGCGAATAATAGGTAATAATGAGGTACATGAGGTAAAAATGCACCATAATTAAGTTGATGGCATTAATTAAAACATTCCAATCACAAATTATCAATACCTTTTTCTTCTAACAGAAACAAATGTATGTCCACATCTACATGTGATGAGTTTAGATGGCATATTACTGAATCAGCCATCCATAGCATACTGCACAGGGTTCATTCAAATCTACTAGTAATTACCGTACAACTCTACTGTGTTGAGAATTGTTTTTTTTTCTTTGGATTACCATAAAATTTACCATCCCTATCGTGTGTCTTGCTATCAACGATTTCAAGGCCCTTTCCATTGATGGCCTCAACAACAGCAAAGGACATTTTAATTTAATGGCTTTGTTTTGCGTTATTGCAATTTTTACTATGAATTACTTTCATTCAAGTCAACAGATGGTTCTGTAAATTGTTCTCGCAGCTGTTGATACTCACGCCCAATTTATTTGTCCTAGATCTCAGGTTGCGTTCTGCAGTATTGGAATCTCCAGAACAGGACCCGATTTGTCTGACATGTGTCCAAGTCCAGCATTTTGGAGGTCAGCCTGTTATTTTAGGGTATATATAGCTATGAGCAAGGAGTATATTTCTTCTAATATGGGAGGAGGATGTCTGTGTATTCGCACGCGTGTGAAGTCTTCTGTGTGAATGTGCAATAGTACAAGATTATAACTATGGGTAATGAAGGTCGCCATTTTTTGTGGTTATTTGATATACAGGTATAATTCTACAGTGTCTAATCTTGTTTATTTTGTGAAAATTGTCATGGAGTTATTCTTTGAAACGGTGCCACATGTAGTCTAGCATTATCATTATCATTCTCATCGGCTATTATCATATCTAAGCATTATCATTCAGCATTGCTATCAATCACTATCATATTTTATTTTATTAATACTTAGTACTGTGTGACTTGATTAGTAGTTACTTATTTAATTGTAATATATTCAGTTTTAAGAGGAAGGTACTATTTGTTCTCAGTTCCATAGTCTTTCAGAGCAATCCTGCAAGGGGATTCATTCGCAGCAAGGCCGTCTCTAGCAGCAACTTCCTTCCGTAGGGAAGTAAAGCGCCCATGTCTTGATTTCTAATTCCCCTTTCAATCATTTGGTGTGGATTTTATCCAACACGATTCCTAGAAGAGCTGCAGATGACTTGAATGCCCTCTGGTTACCCTACTTAGCCGTTTATGTTTCATAATATTTATTTACCACCTATTTTTCCAATCATTATCTTTTTTAAAGATGACTCCAAAGAAAAATGGCCAACTAATATATATAAGGCAGGCTTTTCATCGTCCATAATTGTGTATTCAACTTTAACTTTCAAAAACCCTTTGAGCCCATCTCTTTGCATTTGCATCATCAACAGAGATTCCAAAAAAAAGAGGTAAATCTACTCAGGGTCTCCTTCCCTATTCAATGACGCTCCGGTGTCTCCAAAGCGATGCGGGATATCTAAATCGTTCTGGTCTGTGTCAGGGACGCGACTGAATCCGGCTCTAGAGTCATCAACAAAAACGCGTCATAATGACTTCCATTCATTTCCCTCTAAACACATTCACAGAAAAGCATAAATAATGAGTTTACATTTATTTCGGCCCGATTGGAATTCAAGAAAAGCATTCATAACCAAAATTCAAAGTAAGATCTGTACGATTTCAAAGATTTTGGGGAAGGTAAAGAAAACGATAATGACGAGTCTAACTTACAGTAATTAAAGGTATAGTTTTAGAATTTTAGTTTTCTTGGGTGAAAACGGAACTCATCAGAGCAACTAAAATACAGCTACTATCCTAAATGCAACTTTGATTAAAACACTGATCATGATTTTCAATCGCCTCCATTTTAATTTCACTCCATGAATACCAATACTAATGATGTAAAAACAAACGCTCGTGTTCCTGGACGAGAGAACGTATTCAAAATATAAATGACAAATGATGTGGACAAAAACATCATCCGAAGAAACAAGAGAGATCTCCATAATGAGCAACGCACCTTTCCACGCGTGATATAAAAAAAACAAGGCACGATCAAACCTCCAGCTTACTCGGGACGTGTGCAAGATTTTCCCCTCACGCATAAGTTGTAAACATTATGTTCCTATCTTATCGTGAAATAAAACATGCTAAAATCTACGTGTCAAATAGAGCCTTGTTTCACCACCAACAATTAAAATGAATATGCTGTATTTTATTAGAAATCATTTTTGTGTACTGTTCGACATGCACATAATTTCATTCTTTAAGCTTTCATTCTAATAAATAAATCATAAATATCCTATCTTAAAATTCATGTAACTTTAACTAAATGAAATGCACCTTTTTCAGACCTTTATAGACTCTTCTATAGACCTTTCCTAGCCCCCCACCAAGACAACAACAAAGTACTTTGTATGCTTATTCCCGAGTAAGCAAAAACATAAAATAGGGCGAAAAGTTTTAAAGTACAAACAAAAATTTAATGAAAAACCATATAATTAGTAAGAAACATAGACGGGTACAACATAAATTAATTAACTGGTTCATATCATTTGAAGGATAATGTACAGGCTATTATTATTTAAAATACCAAACCAAATTAAGAGGATTTTTTAAAGTAGTAATGATTTATAATCTGTAATGAATAATATCGGACGTTATCTCAAACGGGAATGTTTTTCTTCGTTACATTACATATCAAAATTTTAACACGACTAATTAGTGAGTAATTGCTCTTTCAAAACAAGGCCGATTAGGAAAAAAAATAGCCAGAACTCAAGGTCGTCAGGAAGCTATGCAAATGATATTTACTAATGAAAATCATATTTTTTATCACCTATGACACGTATGAAATTATATATATAGTATATATATATAAATATATATAGATATATATATATATATATATATATAGATATATATATATATATATATATATATATTATATGATATATATGTATATATATACATATGTATATATATATATGTGTGTGTGTGTATGTAAGTGTGTATGTGTGTGTGTGTGTTTGTTAATGTGACGTACAACTGAATGAGAATTAGTGTCAAAGACCTCAAGAGATCTTAACTAACACAGCTGTTATTATTGGGATCCAATTTCCCAATCCACTACTCTCACCAGAGATGTATATGACCTAAACAAGATGATAACAAAATCATAATAGACCATGGCATAATTCAAAGCCAAAAATCTACTGTCAAAGGTAAGTCATACGGCTGCAGCTGGCTTCTCAATCCTTTAAAAAATAGAAATAGAAATATTTATGGGGAAACTTATCGACCACCGAATCATAACTCACACACAAAACAGTGTACACTATAACACCTCTAGCAAACAACATAACAGTAGGTTCTCCACACCAAACTACGTGCAATAACATTCAAGCATACGCATAAGTTGTAAACATTATAATCCTAACTTTTAACGCTAATTACGTGCTGAAATCTACTGTCAAATGAAGCCTTGTTTCACCAACGGAAATTAAAATAACTACGCTATATTTTATTACAAATAATTTTCCTTAACTGTCTAACGTGCACAATATTAAATTTTTACATTTTCATTCTGATAAATATATCATACATAGTCTATCCTAAAATTCCTGTATCTTTAACAACGCGAAACACCCTTTTCAGACCTTTTTTAGATCTTCCATGGACCTTTCCTAACATCGCCCCCCCCCCCCCCCACCTCCCTCAACAAGAGTAAGAAGACAAACAACTAGGTAGTTTGTAGGCTTACTCCCCAAGTAAGTAAAAAGTGTCACGTCATCCCAATAGGATTGTAAAATTGCTTTCGTGGAGCGATGCCAGCATTCACTAAGAAGAGTAACAACATATAACGAGACGTCAAAACATTAAGGACAAGAAATGAAATTTAAATAGAGCAACAAAACGTCACTACCTTCCCAACAGCACCGATTATTCTCTCCCCTAGGTTTCAAGAGGGGTATCCATAATACTGTAGACTTCTGTTATCTATTTGCATCTTGATTGGATAAGTATTATGAAAAGATTCTCACAAGCAAGGGCGTAGTTAATTTCCTTGTCACCACTTTATCAAAAGCGCATTCCATTCGGGCAGTATTTTATATGTGGAGAGAGAGAGAGAGAGAGAGAGAGAGAGAGAGAGAGAGAGAGAGAAATTTTAACACACCGTAATATTATAATCAAATTCATTCTAAACCTTTTGGCTACTCTGCAAATATTCGCCAGATTTGTTCATTATTAAAGTAAATTTTTTTTTTTTTTTTTTTTTTTTTTTTTTTTTTTTTTTAAATCCTTTGCTCTATTTTCCGTTTTCCTCTCCCATCTTTTCACGATATCGCATCTATCAACCACCGCCCCGCCCCCATCCCCCAGTTCGAGTCTGAATAAACAGCTTGCATGAGGATGAAGAATTTCTATTTCGCATTTTAAAACAGAATTGAAAAAAGGCAAGGTATCTCTCACAACAGTTATTCATACGGAAAACGCTAAATATATTTCTCGTGTGCTATCCACATTACACGCTTTCGTTGAAGCGGACAGAATTTATTTTTCGCTTCACTAAAGGCATCCAATATCAAATGAAGAACTCAATAAAAGTGAGGCTTCCCTGAATTCCTGTATTTCTTGCGTTACTGGTTTTTTATTTCCATCCAGTGATAACATAAAGTATTAATATAAGGCATTCATGCATACATGAATACAGAAATAGCATTTTATTAAATACCAAATTTCATGAGATTCCTGAATTTTGTATGGAAATAGAAAACCAGGTCAATTTGAATAAAATCCCGTAAATAAATAAATGCAGGAGTAACTATTCAATGGACTTTCTTATCTCAACAGTAACAACATCAGGAAAAGGAAAAACCCTTTTAATAACAACTAATAAACACGACCTGAAAACTAAGATGAAAATGGAAGTAAAAATGATAATTCGATTCCTGTTGGAAACCGATACTGAAATGCGAGGAAAAAACACAACGATTCTCTAACCGACCAGAATCACATGATAGGGCTTCTAAGTGTATACGATATGACAATGGAAAACTACGAAGTGCTCGTGTACAGATGTTAATGTTATTTAATATTAAAAAACGAAAACACCCATGGACTTATCCCATCTCTCACTCTACCTGCCTTCGAAGTGTTGCATATTGCATATTGTGGGTGAGCTGTGCAATTTTTCTATATAAATAAGTATCATGAAACTCAATATGGAAATGACAGCTATAGTAGAGTATACGAAGGAGTTCCTTCTTTTACAGAGGAATTTCTAAACCCTAATGAGGCTGCACAATACACACTCGCTGTTAAGAGGTCAGCATAATTTAGAATTACGAGAAAAGCCACGAGAATAGCGCAAGGACTAATTTATTAAGATAAGCAACTGTCTTCATGTTCTTATAAATAATACCCTGTTCAGCAGACAGCTGCAAAATTGTTCGAAAACCTTTGTGGTTAACAAGTTATGTTACTACTCTATGGCTATGAGAATGTCAATGCCAAACACTGTACGTATGCTGTTTATTTATTACTACCCAGTCTTTTGCGTGCGCATGCATATACACACACATACATCATACATACATACATACATACATACATACATATATATATATATATATATATCATATATATATATATATATATATATATATATATATATATATATATATAAATATGTCTGAGTAGTCAGGGCTATTGGGTTGGGGTTGAGGGGGATTGGGTTTGGTTGATGAAGTGCACTAGGCAGCTGGATTGTTAGTCTTTTAATTATGACCTTTTTTATTGCAGGTTTTATTAAAAATGCAACATTACAGTCCCTTTATTAAGTAAATCACCTGCAAACACATGTCACTGTAATCTAATCTAATTTCAATGATTAACTTTACGTATCAAGAAAGTAGTGCAA
>NC_087203.1:27033477-27058477 GCF_015104395.2 Macrobrachium nipponense | reverse complement strand
TTCACTTTACCTCCCAAAATGATATATTTTATATATATGTACGTGATTTCGTCCCCGTCCACTTGGACGGTGGTTCGATCCCATGGGGGGACGAAATTGTTATCAACTAAAAAATTTCCCCTTCGGTACATATATGAAAATATATCATTTGGGAGGTAAAGTGAATTTAGATATTAAAGGACATTTGTAGGCCCCCCCCCCCCCCCCCCCCCCCAATAACAAACAAATAAAACAAAATATGGAATTATAGTTATACACTTTCCCGTTCCAATAATAATATAACATGATGAAAAGCTTTGTTCACTTCTAAAAAAAAGTACGTATTACACACCATATGAAAATTACGCATTACCATTAGCATCACTACAAAATATCCTACCTAAATAAATGCTTTGTAAGAGTATTTTTTAAATAGAAATAGCCTAAACGGATTACTCCACGATCAACAATTGTCGCCATCGGGACATCACTATTATTTTGTCTCGCACCCTACATCACAGGCATCAGGGTCTGTCACAAAATGATTGTTATTAAGCATACTCCACACTATATTTAGTTTACTACCACGTAAAATAGAAACAAGAAAACGCATCAAATCCCAGAATGGAAAACAAAACGCTCTTTGTTAGGCAGTCAACAACTGAAGCTGAATCACTCCAGTACATAGATAGACGTTCAAATCCCGTGCGCTTCGGTCCTAAGCAGAGCTTGATTTCTATCAGATTTTCGTCGATTGAACAGCAAATGGAAAAATTACATGAAATCAATTTAATTATGAAATTTCCAGCCACTACTACTACTACTACTACTACTATTCTACTTTGCGGAGTAGTTCGGATTTATAAAAAACAAAAACAAAAAAATAAATAGAAAATAGGGGCAAATATTTGAAAAGTAGCGAAAACATCCTGAGGAGCCGCATGCCACCTTAACCATGGGTTGGGGATGCCTGCTCTATAAGATATATATTAGGGCTGTTGCCTTGTATAATAAGGCGCCCTATGAGGTAATGTTAGACTTGCGATAATCTTACGCTAAGTCGGTTGGTATTGCACTTCCATATTCATTGGAGTGTCTTGGGGTTTGTAGATCACTTACGAAGTCGGTATTATCTTCTTTGGTTATGATGACGATGTGTTAAACTCATGATGATTCGGCAATGATGTGAGGTTCTAGTAGAAACCACGAAGTACAAAAAATACTTATATTCTCTGAGATTACATGGTGAAGATCAAGTAGGATTGTACAGGTCTTCTAATGACGATAGCTTGATCGCTTCTGCCAATGATGCTGGCTAATTCTATTCTGTTCTGTTCTACATGATAAAGCTTTGTAAAGAGGTACCGGTCTGCCAATGATGATGGCTAACTCTCTTCTGACTACCATCTTGGTTACAAATCATGAAGGAAGCAGACAGTAGCTCGAACATACGAACATACAATCAAAATGAGACACACTACAGATCACGTAGGCCGTTTGAATTATAGGTCGCGGTAGTTGTCTCAAGCAGGGAGCTTGGACTAATGTTTCAAAACAAATGAATGACCACAGGTATACGTCATCTTAGCGTCTCTGGTCTGATCACATTCTTGCAAGCAATCTGGTTGACCTCTTTAGTTTTATTTTGTTTTTTATATATATGGAATAACATTCCATATTTTTATTATGTAATCACTACATATATATATATATATATATATATATATATATATATATATATATATATATATATATATATATAAATATATATTTCCTTAACTGCCCATTTTACACTCAAACCCAGTATCGTCAACAACAAATACTTTACGTTCACCACCTTAATTAACGATATTAGATTATGGAGACTTTACTCTTTGTTCAAGAAAAATACCTGCTTCCCACTCCTCCTTCCTTGGCCTGACGGTGCGACATCTGTTGGGTACTTAATTAGTTACTTGTTCAACTGCTTCGGGGTTTCATAGTTGCGGATTCGTGTTCACTCTGGATCAGCGGAGGGAACGAACGTTTGTGCACCATAGTACATTATCCCTAAACCGTGATCGGTATGACACTAATAAAAAAGTCAGTAGGATGATATTGAAGAAATAAATCATGGACATTGACCGATATTCTAAACCTATTATGCTTTCGCTTTCATACCTAACCTTTTAAGATCATGAAAACCATTTCTGATCAATAAAAACCATTTCTATATATGAGAAACAAAATAAAAGGACGTAAAAGTACTTCCATTTCCCCCAACCTTGTAAGATAAAGTCTTGGAAAATAGTCCATAAAGTTTGAGGACCACAAGAAAAGGGATTAAGGTAAAAATATTCGACAAATGTAAAAATAATCTAAACAACTCGCAATAATTGTCGTAAAATACGAGATTAGGAGATTAGAAAAACAAATGTTTTAAATCCTTGGCATTATTAGAAGTGTCTCCGAATAATATTAAAGAGCTAAAGCAAACTGCTCAGTGCCACTGTTACTAATTATTACTGTTGCTGGTCATGTGATAAAATAGAGAAACATAATTTCGTAAAATGGAGAGAGAGAGAGAGAGAGAGAGAGAGAGAGAGAGAGAGAGAGAGAGAGAGAGAGAGAGAATAGATAAACAAAATCGATCAGAGATCAATTTTGGGCTTTAAAGCATCGTTTCTCAACCTTCTTACGGTCATGGGCCATTCAAAACAACTTGAGTTCTCGTGACCCCATCGAGCTACTGCATAGTTTAGACAGAGCTGCAAACTCGAAATTTCTTCTACATTTGTTAATCGATGGACATCCTAATTTGAATTAAAAATTCTTAAAAAAATGAATAAATAAATAAAACAATATTCATAATACAAGAAGGAGTCCAAGTAAAATCCATGCTGAGAGGTTACTAGGAAAACTCCCATTTCGATGTCTGTAATTACATTTCCTTTCGATTAGGTATACTGTGTGCTATAACACGTGACTACTTATTTATCAGATCTTTGGCCTTAGGCAAATTTACCCTTGGAAAAAAAAATGCAAACTTTCTATTTCCAGTGAAAATAACAATCACGAAGTAGCAATTCAAGTATACCAGTGACATACATTTTTTTATTCTGTGGCCCCCCCAATTTTCATACTTAAATAATGTAACCCCTGAAAATTTCTCGTGTATATATATATATATATATATATATATATATATATATATATATATATATATATATATATATATATATATATATGGTTTCCTGAGATCTCCCTGCGTTTTGGATAAACCACTTCAAGCCATGGATCCAGATGGGGAGCAAATGAAAGAAACTTACATCCTAGTGGCATTCAGACCTACAAGTATAAGTTTGGGATTAGGTTTTAGACTAAACTATTGTGCCGTTCTCCAGTTCTCCAACAAAGTAGTGTAAATGTAAAATCACAACTAATTAATTGGCACCCTAATAGAAAGTATTTACAGCGTGCCTAGAAGAAGATTTTAAGAATTTAGCTTGGGAAAATGTAGGAATTAACATTAATGGGGAATAGCCAACAACTTAAGATTAGCAGATGACATAGTTCTACTCAGTGAATCACGGAAGGAAAGACAGAAGATGATAGAAGATTTTAATAGAGAAAGCAGAAATATAGGACTGAAAATGAATATGAGTAAAATTAAGGTAATGTTCAATGAAAATGCAGAGACAACAGATAAGGGATATGGGCGAACCTCTAGAGATTGTTAATGAATGTACGTATTTAGGATAGACAGTAAGTGTTTCCCTAGGGCATGAGACCCAAGTAAACAAAATGAGACTATGACAAGTAAAATGCCACTTGGAAATAATAATGATGAGAATAACACTAAGAGACAAAAAAAAGACAACATGGATCCGAGAGCCGACTAAAGTAAAGGATATTCTAACAACAAGTAAGAAAAAGAAATGGGCGTGGGCAGGACATATAATGGGAATGTCAGATAATAGATGGAAAAAAAGAATAACAGAATGGGTCGCTGGAGATTGTAAAGGAAGCAGGGGAAGGAAGAGAAGACGATGGATTGACGAGCTAAAAAAATTTGCGGGTATTGAACGGCACAGAAAGACCATGAACAGATGGGAATGGAAGGACATGTCTGAGGCCTTTGTCCTGCATTGGACTAGCATTGGCTGATGCTGTATGTGTGTGTGTGCACACACACACACACACACACACACACGCACGCACGCACTCAGACACACACACACATATTATATATATCATATTATATATATATATATATATATATGCATATATATATATATATATATATATATATATATATATATATATATATATATATATATATATATATATATATATATATATATATATGTGTGTGTGTGTGTGTGTGTATATATATATATATATATATATATATATATATATATATATATATATATATATATATATATATATATATATATATATATATATTTATATATTATTAGAGCAATGCCGTGAATTATACATTTATTATTATTAAAATCAAAAAATTCTTTGATGGGAGGAACTGTTTATTGTCGATGCGGCTGAGTAAGTCCATGAACATAAAATCAGAACCGGAACAGAAGACTCACTGACCTTTTAAGGAGCTTATCACCGTAATCCTTGTCTGATCTACCAAACGTTCTCCTCTCCATTTTTTAATTCTATAATCCATTTAAAATGAAACCAATATTACAGATAATCCACAATAGATTGAAGGAAACTTGCCTTCCATAGAGAAAGTGACGTAGAAAGGATTAGAAAACTGATATTGCAGTAAATGCAGTTGTCATGTGATTTCCGATAGATGATCTCCATACCCCAATTACTCCCGCTGCTGAATCCCTAAGGTCGCTTCATCAAAGCCTACAACCGGGAGAAGCCCTGGCTGGAGGCTGTCTTACGGGTTGCACTGGACGTCTCGACCAATCTACAATGAGCTTCCGTACCTAAGATTTGAAACTTAACCTATTAAAGTCCTGTTCTCCTTTGGCCCTTCTTCGGAAGGAGATATCATCTGGCTGGAGAACACTACCGAAACGGAAACCATTTAATGAATGGGTTGCAATGGGTGAATGACTGAGATTCCAGTAAAAGTGTGCTCCGAAGCCCCGAGAATGGCCCACTATGCAGTCTTTAGTATTGGACACCTTCAAAAGACGTCTTTGCTATTTCTGGATGTGAGAAGACTACAATAAAACAGCTTCGCGTAAAAAAACTATTTGGGTTGCACCAAGAGATGCCAAGAGTAACGTGAACCTACTGATCCAGTATGGGGAAGACAAAATAAAGGGGAAACGGAATCTAAGGGCAGTCATTGTTCCAAAAGGGGTGAAATATCAAGTATACTGCATGTTTAACCCTCAAAGAATAATTTCTGTCTGAAGAACTATTACTGGGATCCATGTCACTGTCATTAATCTACTACTGTTAAAAATGTGTTCTTTAAATGAGTGTTCGTGTATTGTAGCCGAGTTCAATATTCACTATATTAAGTATTTTACTGGAGAAATAACTTGATCTTTGCGAATTCCATAAAAGAGTTGGGTCAATTTTAATAAAGACCTGAATCTGGAATTGTATTTGAATGAGAATCCCAATTTTTTCACTGGATTTACACTGAATTTTGGGAGGAGAGTGCTTGGGGAAATGGAAGTGTTGATTGGACTCTGGAATGGATGTGGATGTGATATACATGAGGATATATGATAAATTTCAGGGGAAAATTATACAAAGGATGTGCTTTCAAC
The DNA here is from genome assembly GCF_015104395.2 of Macrobrachium nipponense. Lineage (NCBI taxonomy): Eukaryota > Metazoa > Arthropoda > Malacostraca > Decapoda > Palaemonidae > Macrobrachium > Macrobrachium nipponense. The sequence continues at coordinate 27,052,748 of NC_087203.1, read as the reverse complement.
CAGGGTGATAGAATGCAATTTCGAGGTGGTAAGGTAATTTTTTCCGTTGATTTTCATGACATTTTATGAACGGGTGTACTAAGGCTCACGGAGGAGTTTGTTACAATTATTATCTAGATCCAGAAAAGATGCAGGTATGCAAGAAAATTTAGGTTATTTTTCCTATTGCAAAGTACCTCAAGTTACTAAGTAAACAATTCAATGAATTGTGTGTACATTATGAGCTATGGAGGCTCTGGACTGAGAAAAATATGTTATTTTAGGTGCACATAGATCAGGGATCTACATATTCAAATACACTGACTTTTGGTGAACTAGTAGGTCGGCATGCTTAGAATACAGTATCGGATATGTCTATTTATATCTTTATATGAATTTTGTACAGCATGGACCAGCAATGTTGTTAACACAATTTGATGTCGATCTGATGACTTTCCCCAGAGCAGATACAGATTATTGGCAAAAGTGTATTTTATTAACATTGCCTGAATTGGCAGATTTCTCCTATGTTTCTGTCAATTTACATGCTATTTCAGTTGTTATGCCTTCATCCTTGAAAACAACAAATGGGATTTAAATGGATTTCCTTTTAATACATTCCATTACCCTTGGCGAATGAAAGGTCCCCCTATGATTCTCTATATGGATTCAAGATACCTGTATGCTGATTTTTCACTAACTTTGAAGATAACTAGAGAGGTGGGGATGGTCTGAAATTGTTATAAAAATCACTTAAACTAACCTATGGAACGTTTACAGAGTTACGTAACCATCACTTTGTCAGTCAGATTTAGACCAGCCATCTACATTATTCTTTTCACCAGAGAAGGATGATTTATCTCAGCACTGTTCTCGAATAGATCACAAGAACATGCAGATTATATGGTCTAATGTGAGGCATCCAATGCCAAACCAATAAATGTTATGCATGTTTAAAAGGTCCATTTCATACTAAATATAATTATCATTTTATATTTTTCATTAATTTTACCTCTGCATGTTCTAGTTATACAGTTTCATGTGTGTTAAATAAATCATAAGAACTGACTGTTCTAACGAACATTTTCATTTATTGAAATAGAAAAAAAATATCAGACGACTGAACAAACTGAAAATTTCAACTATTTTTCTGGCCCACTAAAAATGTGAATCTCAAAGAACGCGATTCCAAGGATAAAAGTTAAATATTCAAACAGATTATTGCATTATTTCCTATTGACCTTAAGAGAGAGAGAGAGAGAGAGAGAGGTAATTATTCACTGCTATGTCATTATGATGAATTTTCATTACGGTACTGTATAATCAATCTAACAATTAATCCGATTAGCTAGAAACGAACCCCGAAAACTGCAATTAAAACGTGAAAGGTTAAAAAAGATTTCAAAGTGATATAAATAAATTTCTCTTTTAAAGCAGTTAAATATATATTTGTTCTTTGTATTGCAAGACGTTTACCAGATATTTTCAATAAAAAATGCATATTAAATTCAGCTCACAATCCATCAAACGAATGCGTATATATATTATATATTATATATATATATATGATATATATATATTAGACTTATATTATATTAATATATATATATATATATATATATATTATAGAATATTACCATTATATAATTATATATATATACTATATAATATATATATATATTATATATATATATATACATATAGATTATATATATAGATATATGATGATATATATATATGATATAATAATATACATAGTATTATATAGATATTATCATAATGATAGATATATAGTAGAGAGATAGAGAGATGTATAGATAGATATATATATATAGAATGTATATATAGATATGATATATATAGATATATATATATATATATATATAATATATATATATATATAGGTATGTATATATATATATATATATATATATATATATATCTAGATATCTATATAATAGATATATATATAATATATATATAATAAATATGTATAGATATAGAGAGAAGACTAGATATTATAGAAGAGATAGAATATATTTATATATAGATATAGATATATATAGAGAATATAATATAGATTATAAGATAGACATATATCATATGTTATTATTATATATATATTATATATATATATAAGATCTATATAATATATATATATATTGTATGTATATATATATATATATATATATATATAGATATATCTATGAAATAGAAGTATATATAATATAGATATAAGATATATATATCTATATGTTTATGTATGAATTATCACACCGTCATTCATATATACACATTAAGCGTCCTTTAATATCTAATTTTGGAATTAATACATTTGAACGTATATTAACAGAAAGGGAATTTTTTCCTTTCTTAGTTGATATAATTTCGTCGACTCATGGGCGCGAACCACAGAACCAAGAAATCAGTAAGTACAGTGAAACGCTGTAAGCATACCACAAGGCTATCACGAGAGGTAGGGTGAATTAGATATTAAAGGACGGTTGTAGCTCAATATGCGTGTATATATATATAATATATATATATATATATATATATATATATATATATATATATATATATATATATATATATATATATACTATACATACATACATAAAGGTAGATTAAGAGATAGTGAACTGACATTAACATACATTTTTCATTGAAAATATCAGGAAAAAGTCTCAGAAATTTTATATATTTTATTCATTCAAATTTATTACTGTAAGGATTATACAGATATATATTAATATAAAAGGCTCTCCTATAGTTAACATTGTCTCTTGACACACACACACATACATTATATATATATATATATATATATATATATATATATATATATATATATATATATATATATATATATATATATATATCTAATCCTAACATATGGCAGAGCTTTCCATGAAGGTGAAATGTCTTTAAAGACGATAGTAGATAATTTCATACATATACCGACTTCTGACTGCACTGGAGAAAATGTAAATTGCGAGAACACGCATTTGTGAAATTATATGTTTGAATATAGTGTACATAGTACATTAAAGAGCAAGATTATGGATGAAATTGTAAGAGGTGTGACTGGCTATATATTGTATGATCATTTGGTTGATAGATAAAAGTTAGAAAGGGAAGGGTGAAAATATAACAGGGAATGTAATCAAACGAAGTACATAGCCTGTGGAGCAAGTAATAGCAGCATTTAAGGAGAAAATGAATGATTTTTGAGCTACAGTTAAAGATATGGAAATAGTAACAGAAGAAATAAGAGTAGATAAAGAGCATGTGAAATTCAAGAGTAGGTAACGCGTACTGGGAGAGTAGGGCGAATGAATAAATAATGAATAAAAAATATTAAAAGTAAGATGAGTAAACGAAAGGTTTGACAAACAAATTATTTAAAATGGAAGTAACTGCAGAAGGACAGGTTGGTGAACAAACAGATCTAAGAATGAGATGTAGATGGTGAGATGGTGTCTGAAGCACAAGCAAAACCCGGTTTTTTTTAATATATTACAAGCAGTACTCTGATTGCGTGGCTGACCATGGTTGATGTGGTATATCCTAATGAAGAAATTCACACACACATACACACATACACACACACAAATATATATATATATATATATATATATATATATATATATATATATATATATATATATATATAATATATATATATATATAATATATATATATATATATATATATATATATATATATATATATATATATATATATATATATATAATATATATATATATATATAATGGAAGATTGGGGCATCTAGAACGCCGTAGATTCAGTAGAAATAAAACAGCAAACAGCCATCGTAGCATTTTAAATTTATTGGCCAAATTTTCGAGACTACATGTCTCATCATCAGGGCTGTAAAATACAAAGAATAAAAATTAAAAAAAGACTCAGTTTAAAAAAATCACAAAGTCTAAAAACAAGAAACTTAAATTTAAAAAAAACAAAAATAAGCTAAATCATTATTAAAAAACATTGAAACCTAATACTGAGAAAAAAAAACTTTTTAAAATCATATATATAAAAAGTTATGGTGTTAAAATGTATTGTACCTTACTCTATCTGAGCTAAGAACTGAGTGACATTCTCAGTTTTTTCAGGAGGACGACGTCAACTTAGGCGATATATAAGACCGTGGAAGAGTTCTGACTGTTTAGGGAAGGAACAAGCTGTTTAATAGTTAATGATTCCAGGATGGAGAGAGAGTGGTCATTGGGTGCTTGGGCGATAACATTAAAGTCTTCATAAGTGAATGATGTCTTGCATTTCTTACAGTGGTCTCTTATATTAGAAAATTCTTTAGTTTTTAATTGACATCCAGTTCGATGACTAACTCCAAGATGAGAATCAGCTCTGACTTTGAGTAATCTCTTAGTGGCTCCGATATATTTCCCAACTTTACATTTTGGGCAAGTGAAACAATAAACCACTAGAGATCGCATCAAGGCAGGAAGCCTATCCTTATGGTGAAATAATGACCCAATTGTCTTAGGATTTTTTGAACATAATCTGATGTCTATAGCTGGAAATGTACTGCGAACTGAGTCTTGTAGTGTTTGTTTGAATTTCTTCGAATGTACAAAAGGAATGGAGGCATACATGAGCAATTTAGGGACATTAGGTATGGACAGACGGGGTTGAAATATATTATTCAAGAAACTATTTACATACTTGTTGAATAAGAAGGATGGATACGAATTATTTTGAAAAATTGTAGTAAAAACAGAATTTCCTCGTGAAAGTTGTGCCAGGTAGAGGATAACATGTAGGCACGGTGCAACAGTGTGAATATATTTAATTTAAAACTGAAAGAGCAATTGCTGTTAAAGTTCGTACCTTGACCTGTAAATATCTTTTTTCTTAAAACACTGGTATTAAAACCTTGAGGAGTTCGAGTGATTAAAATATCTAAAAATGGAAGTTTATTGTCGTCTTCGTGTTCAATTGTGAACTGTATATTTGGGTGTAAGCCATTAATATACTCTAAGAAATTTTCTGCCTCCGCCCTAGATCTAAATAAAGCAATTGTGTCATCTATATATCTTCTGTAAAAGAGAGGACGACATGTTGAAGAACATCTTTTTAGCATTTGTTCTTCGAGAGAGCACATGAAGGCATTGGCCATAACTGGACCTAAAGGGGATCCCATAGAAACACCACCTACTTGTTTGTAAATTATCTTGTTAAAAATAAAGTGAGTGTCCTGCACTGCAATTTGTAAAAGTTTTCTAAAATTGTCCTTGTTAAAGCCGTGAAATAAAAAATCATCAACAGAAAAGATTTTCTCTAAAATAATATCGACCGTCGCTTGCAACGGTATATTTGTGAAGAGGGATGTGACATCAAAACTAACCATATGCAAGTCAACATCCTGGGGTAAAATATCAGGTACAAGGCTTGCGGAATTATGTAAAGAATACTCATTATTGGCGAAAGGCTGTAACATTGGTACGAGGTATTTAGCTATTTGATAGTTGGTAACTATTCAAATGAAATGTTCTTATTATGACGAATCACTAGAAGTACCATTAAATGAAAAGGAATTCCCATGCCTCTCTTGAGGTTAATAAAGAACAATGTCGGTTGCAACCAGGTCTACAAGCAAAACTACTACTTCTAATAATCCTGACCTTAACTTTTCAAATTCTGTTTCTAGACAGGTTGAAAATGCCATTAAACTACTGGATATGAATCCTAATAAATTTGCTGATAACCAACTTAATGATTAATCATTACAGTCATTATTTTGGAAGGTTATCGACCAGCCAGAGAAAGATCAGAAGTCTCCTTACTTTTATAAAGAAAGAGGGATTCTTCTAAGAGATTTTCGTTCTCCTAAACTGCATTATGAAGATGATTGGGGGACAAACATCAACTAGTGGTTCCAAAGTCGCACCGTGAAGTCCTTCTAGAGATCGCACACTCAGTGGATAGTCACTTGGGAATCACCAAAACTTATCAACGATTGGCAGAAGATTTTTATTGGTTAGGTATAAAAAAAGACGTAAGAAACTTTGTTAATGCTTGCTCAACGTGTCAAGTGGTAGGTAAACCAAATTAGTCTGTTCCTCCTGCACCATTAATACCAGTTACTGTACCAAAAGTTCCTTTTGATAAAGTAATTATAGACTGTGTAGGACCCTTAAATAGAACTAGTAAAAGTTATGAGTATATATTGTCTATACTATGTCCCCCTACTAGGTTCCCTATTGCAATTCCAATACGTAATATTGAAGCAAAAACTATTGTGAAACAATTGTTATACGTTTTTACTGTCTTTGGTTTTCCAACTGAGATACAGTGTGATCGTGGGTCAAATTTTACCAGTATGGTTTTTAGAGACATTACAACTATTTAAGATTAATTATGTTCTGGCCTCAGCTTATCATCCTCAGACAAATGGAGCCCTAGAGCCATTTCATCAGACAATGAAAGCTTTAATCAGGAAGTATATCTTTGAAACGGAAAAGGACTGGTATGAAGATTTAGACCTATTAATGTATGTATTGCGCAGTTTTCGCAATGAATCTACTAATATCAGTGCTTTCGAACTTATGTTTGGATGAAGACCACGCACCCTACTCAACACCATTAAGGAAAAAATTCTTCAGAATGGTAGAATGGGAGAGGTATTTGATGCTTCGAAATACCTAGTTCCACTGAATCAGAGATTGAGTAAGCTTCGTCAATTTGCTCATACTAATCTACAAAACACACAGGAAGGTATGAAACACCTGTATGACAAGAAAGCTAAGGTAAGAAACCTTAATATTGGTGATGAGGTATTAGTATATCATCCCATACCTGATAATTCCTTACGTGAGAAATTTATGGGACCATACGCAATTACTAAGCGGGTTTCTAAAGTTAACTACATCATTAAAACTCCTTATAAAAGACAATCTCGGGTAGTCCACATAAATCTTCTGAAACCTTATGTAAGATCACCATCAAAGGAAGTATGTAACCTTGCTATTGTACAGTCTGAACCAGTTGTTGAATCTGATAATGATCCTATTTCAGAACAGTCCTAATCAGATGAAATTGTGATGTCTTGGAAGGATTCAGAGAACTCTCAAATCCTACAGTCCCTTCCTTCCTACCTGAATCTTGAGCAGATGACAAAAAGAAACAAATGGTGGAACGTATTCAGCAATATAAAGATCTGTGTTCAGACTGATGTACAACCAATACGACAATCCTACTACAGAGTTTCTAAGGACAAACTGACTATTCTGAAGGAGGAAGTGGATTATCTAATAGCAAATGATCTGGTTTCACCCAGTTCCTCTCCATGGGCCTCTCCATGCTTGTTGGTGAAAAAACCCAATGGCAAATATCGGATGTGCACCGGTTATAGGAAAGTAAATGCAGTTACTCTTAAAGACTCTTATCCTTTACCTAGCAAAAGATATTTCGAGTTTTATAGTACCTTTTGGACTCTTTTCATATAAAGTCATGCCATTTGGAATGTGTAATGCCCTGTCTACTTTCCAGAAGATGATCCAGACAGTGATTCAATTACTTGAAGGAGTATATGCGTATTTAGACGACATTGTTATTGCAACTTCCAACTTTTGGAAAAGGTTTTTAAAAGATTATGAGCAGCTAATCTTACCATAAATCTTTCAAAGAGTTACTTCTGTAAGGCTACAGTAACTTACTTAGGTCACGAAGTAGGCAGTGGTAAGATATTACCTAAAGAGGTAAATATAAGATCTATAATGTATATCCAACACCCCATGACAAGAAGTCCTTACATACATTTTTGGGTATGACTGGATACTATGGTAAATTTTGTCCAAATTATTCTAGCATTACTGGACCATTGTTTGAACTTACTTCAAGTAACAAAAAATTTGAATGGACCACTCAACATTAACAAATTTTTTCACTAACTGAAATTATTAATGTCTTCTTATCCTATTCTTAGGGCACCAGCATTTGATAAACCTTTTTATTTTCAAGTAGATGCCAGCAATTATGGACATGGTAGTGTGTTACTTCAGAATATTAGCAATGATGATGACACCCTGCTTCCCTCACATAAACTTTTTCCTTTAACTTACCACACTGGACGCTTCACGGGATCACAGTTAAACTGGCCTACAATAGAGAAGGAGTTATACAGCATAGTATCTGCCATACTTCATTTCAAACCATACATCGAAGAACAGAAAGAAACTATAATATTTTCTGATCATTTACCACTTTACCTAGATTGTCATATATTCTTTCTTCAGCAAATGTAAAAGTAGTGAGAATACCTGGTACAACTAATACTATTGTCGATGCCATGTCTTGAATGAAGGAGAATAAAATATGAAAATATGTACTCAAACGGTTGATTAATTGTAAATTTTTCCAACAGATAAGCAGTCTCTAACCTAGGGGGAAAATTACAATAATATTATAATAAGACTACTTTGTTGTACCAGCGCGATCTAGCCATCGCTATAAGAATCAACCAGCACCATCTAGCTATTGCTATAAGCCTCAACCAGCGCCATCTAGCTATTGCTATAAGCCTCAACCAGTGCCATCTAGCTATTGCTATAAGCCTCAACCAGTGCCATCTAGCTTTTGCTATAAGCCTCAACCAGTGCCATCTAGCTATTGCTGTAAGCCTCAACCAGCGCCATCTAGCTATAGCTATAAGCCTCAACCAGTGCCATCTAGCTATTATTATAAGCCTCAACCAGTGCCATCTAGCCATCGCTGAAGATCACCCAGCGCCATCTAACTATTGCTAAACAAGCAAATATTGTAAATATTGCATATGTAAAATCCGTTATAGGTAATTTAAATTAACTTGTACTCTGAATTTTCAGACTAGGGCAGTCTGGTTTACCCAACGAAAGTATAAAGTTTATTAATTTTATATTTAGTGTTAAGAGCTGTTTTATAAATATCAGATTATTCATTATTGAGTGTCTTTTTCCGTTGGTGTTGCATCATTCATCTGCAGTAAGTTGGTGAATAATAAGAAATTAAGAACAGAAGTGACAGTAAGAGAAGGGCCATTGAGGGTACAGTTCGCATTCCTCAGAAGAGTGTTTTGAATCTGGAAATGGGAATATGAGTAACATGACTCTATATATATATATATATATATGATATATATATATATATATATATATAGATAATATATATATATATGTAATATATATATATATTATATATATATATATATATATATCATATATATATATGTGTTATATATAATATATAATATTATATATAGAATATATAATATATATATATATATTATTATAAACAAAACATAAATATAATAAATATCTATATGTATGTATGTATGTATACATGATTATAATAACTTTAGCACGTGATTCGTATATCACACATATCCACAGGTGAAAAATAAGAGACAGGGTGTAGGTCCTGACCAGTTTCGGTTTTATTTTCAAGCCATTGACAAAGGACTGACACATAGTATTAGAAGTCACCAGTATATATATTAGAGACAGTACTGACGAACATACACACAACCGTTTGAGAATGCAGATCCACCCACAGGCAGGTGTCAAGGTAGGGGTGGCTTTCTGAGATCATTTGGCTAAAATTTACAATAAATTCTCAAGGGATACTACCGATTAGGGTACCCACCGTAGGAGACATCAAGTCCACACCTGACAGGTGTCAGGGAGGCGGGGTTGAACATCTTATCACCACTACCGCCCCCTTACTGTGTTTACAATTATAATGATCCTTTTTCCATACATCTCTACTGCCTACCTAAAAACTTAAACAGTTTACAAATTTCATTCGATATTAAAGGATCAAGTTTATACATTCCTTGACTGATGTTCATATTATTGTTGTAACTTTCTCTTATAAAACGAGATTCAATGATATTCCTTTCCGTTGCATTGTTAGAACACACCAGTTTTTTTGCCCCTTCCCAGTTAATAGCATGATTGTTCTCAGTAACATGTACAAATATACCACTATTTCCCTGTGCATATCTCACACATTGTTTATACAGTTCCACTTTTTTTTCCAGTGCTTTTCCGTTTGTCCAATGTAAAAGTTGCCACAAGACTTACACGGAATTTTATATACATATCCTTTAGCATTCTCGGGGGAGTTATTAATAAGTACCCGTTTCATTGTTTTATTGTTTTTAAAAACTACATTAACCTATATTCTTCAGGAGATGTGGGATATCTTTCATATTAATAATATAGGGTAGTACAAGACAATTTTTGTTGTTGTAAGGTTCTTTTGGTTTTGATACATGGTCTTTTTTGTCGCTTCTATTGCATTGTTTAGTACATTATCTGGATATTTCAGTTTCTTGCCTGTATTCCGAATCTTGTCTATCTCCTCATTTATATATTATGGGCTCTTAGAAACATAGATGCAAACACTGATCTTTTAACCATATTGTTTTGTCCAGAATAGAAATGTACATAGGAAGAAATATTAGTAGGTTTTCTGTAAACACTATATTTAAACCCACTACTATTTCTCCGTATGAGGACATCCAAAAAGGGTAGGCATCCATCTTTTACCATTTCCATTGTAAATTTAATTGATGGTACTAATTGATTTAACCTGGCAAAAAAGTTATTTACATCTTCGTTCCCTGGCCATACACAAATTATGCCGTCAAAAAATCTAAACCAGGGTACATTGTGTGGAATTATATTGTTTAAAATTTTCTTTTAAAAAAATTCCATATGAGTTACTTAGCACTGGGGTGGGGACAGAGGGTTTCCCATTGCCATACCAAAATTATGTGAGTAAAAATTTCCATTGAATTCAAATGTACAGTCTTTTACACATAATTTGATCAGTTCAATTAAGGTGCTTTTAGAAAATGGAATATCCAGCTGTTTGTTTTCTAATAATTCCGATAGAAACTCCAATATATCATCAATAGGCACTTTTGTGTATAGAGATACTACATCAAAGCTCACAAGTTTCGATTCACTATTAACATGTACACTATTTAGTTTATTTATCAAGTCCACATTAGTCTTAATATTGGCATTAGAGATGTTACCTACCAATGTGTTAAGGATATCCACTAAATACTTCTCTAATTCATAAGATGCGGAACCCACTGAGCTGATAATTGGTCTGGGAGGAAAGTTTGTTTTATGGGTTTTTATCATACCATACATATAAGGCTTTCGTTACCTTTTAACAGATTTTTCACTTTTTCATTGAAACCACTATTCACACTGTCCTATCGGGTTCTTATTTAATTCTTTATAAGTACTATTATCACACAAAAGACTTTCCATTTTTTCTATATATTCATTTTTATTTAAAATTACTAGGGCACCTGATTTTTCTGATTTTGTCATGTGTATATTTAATCTTTTTTCAGTTCATTTTGGAATAACATTTGAAACTAAAAAGAATTTTGAAGATTTATCACGTCATTTTAAAGCCTGAATACCATCGGATTGGAGAGATTCTCTACGGGAATATTGTTATATGAATATGAGGAAGCAAGTGTATCAGAAGCTTAAACGTAAACACGACAACAAAATTAAACTCCTAATCGAAAGAAGCCCCCGGACTATCGACGCCAGTCATGAATGTGTCGTCAATTTATCAAAGAAGCATCTGGATAGTAATGTAACCAGTGCTTTAGGCTATGGTTTAAATTTTGCTGTGTCAACTGGAAGTATAAATAGTGTAGCAATTACTAAAGGATTGTGCAACTTGGAAAAATATAGTGATTTAACTAGTGAAGAGGTGAACATAATTAAGGGAGTGATTTATGGAAGTATGAAAAAGTCAGACACCACAAGCGTACCCAAAAGATTTATGGATACCATCAATGAACTAAAAAAAGATAAAAATATACACGTGACAAAAGCAGATAAATCAGGTGCCCTAGTAATTTTAAATAAAAATGAATATATAGAAAAAATGGAAAGTCTTTTGTGTGATAATAGTACTTATAAAGAATTAAATAAGAACCCGATAGGACAGTGTGAATAGTGGTTTCAATGAAAAAGTGAAAAATCTGTTAAAAGGTAACGAAAGCCTTATATGTATGGTATGATAAAAACCCATAAAACAAACTTTCCTCCCAGACCAATTATCAGCTCAGTGGGTTCCGCATCTTATGAATTAGAGAAGTATTTAGTGGATATCCTTAATACATTGGTAGGTAATATCTCTAATGCCAATATTAAGAATAATGTGGACTTGATAAATAAACTAAATAATGTACAAGTTAACAGTGAATCGAAACTTGTGAGCTTTGATGTAGTATCACTATCACAAAAGTGCCTATTGATGATCAATTGGAGTTTCTATCGGAATTATTAGAAAACAAACAGATGGATATTCCATTTTCTAAAAGCACCTTAATCGAACTGATCAAATTATGTGTAAAAGACTGTACATTTGAATTCAATGGAACATTTTACTCACACAAATTTGGTATGGCAATGGGAAACCCTCTGTCCCCAGTGCTAAGTAACTTATATACGGAAACTTTTTAAAAGAAAATTTTAAACAATATAATTCCACGCAATGTACCTTGGTTTAGATATTTTGACGACATAATTTGTGTATGGCCAGGGAACGAAGATGTAAATAACTTTTTTGCCAGTTTAAATCAATTAGTACCATCAGTTAAACTTACTATGGAAATGGAAAAAGATGGATGCCTACCCTTTTTGGAAGTCCTCATACGGAGAAATAGTAGTGGGTTTGAATATAGTGTTTACAGAAAACCTACTAATATTTCTTCATATGTACATTTCTATTCTGGACAAAACAATAAGTTTAAAAGATCAGTGTTTGCATCTATGTTTCTAAGAGCACTACGGGTATGTAGCCCAGAATATATAGATGAAGAGATAAACAAGATTCGGAATACAGGCAAGAAACTGAAATATCCAGATAATGTACTAAACAATGCATTAGAAGGGGCAAAAAAGACCATGTATCAAGACCAAAATGAGCCTTACAACACAAAAAAATTGCTTGTACTACCTTATAATAATAAGAAAGATATCCCACATCTCCTGAAGAATTTTGGTGTTAATGTAGTTTTTAAAAATAATAAAACCATGAAACAGGTACTTATAAAAACCTAACCCGACAATGCTAAAGGATGTGTATATAAAATTCCGTGTAAGTCTTGTGACAACGTTTACATTGGACAAACGGAAAAGCACTGGAAAAAAGAATAGAACAACATAAACAATGTGTGAGATATGCACAGGGAAATATTGGTATATTTGTACATGTTAGTGAGAACAATCATGCTATTAACTGGGAAGGGGCAAAAAAGCTGGTGTGTTTTTAATAATGCAACGGAAAGAAATATCATTGAATCTAGTTTTATGAAAGAAAGTTACAACAGTAATATGAACATCAGTCAAGGAATGTATAAACTTGATCCTTTAATATCAAAAGACATTTGTAAACTGTTTAAATTTTAAGGTAGGCAGTATGGAAATAGGATTATTATAATTGTAAACACAGTAAGGGGGCAGTAGTGGTAATGAGATGTTCAACCCTGCCTCCCTGACACCTGTCAGATGTGGACCTGTTGTCTCCTACGGTGGGTACCCTAATAGGTAGTATCCCTTGAGAATTTATTGTAAATTTTAGGCAAATGATTTTTGAAAGCCACTCCTAACTTGACACCTGCCTGTGGGTGTATCTGCAGTCTCAAGCGGTTGTGTGTGTTACTCAGTACTGTCTCTGTAGTATATATACTGGTAACTTCTAATTCTAATACTATGTATCAGTCCTTTCTCAACGGCTTGAAAATAAAGCCGAAACCGGTCAGGACCTACAGCCTGTTTCTTATTTTTCACCTGTGGCCTGTGGATATGTGTGATACACACACACATACACACACACACACACGACACACCACACACACACACACACACACACACATATATATATATATATATATATATATATATATAGATAGATAGATAGATAGATAGATAGATAGATAGATAGATATATATATATATATATATATATATATATATATATATCTATCTATCTATCTATCTATCTATCTATCTATCTATATATATATATATATATATATATATATATATATATATATATATATATATACACACACTTAAATATGGATTATGTATGAATGTATGTATGTGTGTGTGTGTAGAGAGAGAGAGAGTGAGAGAGAGAGAGAGAGAGAGAGAGAGAGATTAGCATTCAAAGAAAAGGCTTATGTAAAATGGGGTAGGGTTAATAGCACTGCTCTGAAGGGAATATAGGGAGTATATGAAGATTATACTAAATTTCAGTAAGGGGACATATAGCAAGTGATGCGTGTTAGTATGAACAAAACACCGGGAAAGTGAATAAAGTAAATATATCAAATGGATATAATTATAACTACAATTATAATCCTTTTTGAATAAATATCAAAGTAAGGGGAGAAACGCTTTCACAATTAACTTAATGGAGTTGACAATTTGCAAATAAACCTGTCTCCTCTTTCCAATTGGAGGTCGCATGAAGCAGCAAATAAACGAGCATTCTCTTTTACAACCTGAAAATAGAATTCTGAATCACCTTTCCTTTTACTGCCAGTGGATACGAAACATTACGCATCCGTCCGAAGATTAGAATGACGTAGGTTCTGCTCATTAATCATTTTGCTCTTCGTTTCTTTTTCTTGGAGGCAAATTAAATGAATTCTCTGCAATTCTGATTTGCTTACAATTCTATTTCATTCCAGAAATCTCACCGAAAAACAAACATAAATTTGAAATATTCCTAGAAGATAGAAATTAACTTAGATCCTAGAAACTTCATTCTTGTGATCTAATGTCAAAAAGTTCCTAGAAATGCTTTTTCAAGAGAAATCACTCTGTTATTAGTCAATATATTACGAGTCATATCAAAAGGGAATGTTGGCATTATTACCCTACCACCATAATGTTCATGCCTGAAAAACACAGCGTAAGAGAGATACTGCCAATGACCCATTTCAGATCTTTCAGGTTTCCCTTTTGGAATGGATAATAAGTATATAAAGAAGCGCGAATAATTGTAACGGTAAAAAGAGTCTGTAGTAATCACGATAATTATACCTTATGCACGTACATGAGCTACTACGTTAGAAGTAAAAACATTTTATATATGTAGATAATATGGTGACGTCATGGTCGGACTCTTAAAAAAAATAAAAACACCTCATGTAAGTAGATAATACTAATTAAACGATATCTCGTGTAAGAAGATAAACTCTTATCAACTTATTATTGTCCCCATACGCAGATATACCTCGCGTAAGGAGATACTCTTATCTCGGATGACCCGCCCCTCAAAATGACTCACGTTCGGAGATGAGCGGATTTGGTTTTGAGTGGATTTGGTTTTGAGCGGATTTGGGCCCTCGACCACGGTTTTTGAGAGGGTCATAAGAAGATTTTTTAAACGAACGGTATAATGGTCAACAAAACGATCGCGGAATCGACAATGACCCTATGTTCTTACTTTCTAAAAACTGTGTCCAAGTAACAGGAAAGGTAGAAAGAACTGTTGAACAGATCACTATCAAATTCTGCCCTACCTGTAACATAACGGAGGTAAACACGTTGAGTATAATCAAACAAAAGAAGTAAGATTTCTTTCTTAAAATCAGTCTTATCTGCCATGTTAAATATATTTTCCGTAAAAAGGCAGCGTAGTAACTGCCACTGAATACGCCTAACCAGATGCTTTTTCGTTCCCGGCGCAGAAATGGATGAGAACGAAAGCATCCTGTCCACCTCTCCCTACATGAAGCCCAATGCATATATCCCTACAAGAAGAACTATGCTTAAAAGAAGAAGAACTGCAATAAATTTTACTATGGAGAATTTTTCATCCCTCTACTGAACAGCCGCACCACACCAGATACTCATCTGAAACCAAGTCCTTTTTCCCGCGCACTAGATTGGTCTATACTTAATGCAACCTCTGATGTTGCATTCTGCCTTCCGCTGAGGTAATCCATTACCTTGATTTCTCATCAGTCATAAGCCTCATCTACGTGCAAATCTTGATTTACTCGGAACAACAGAAACAGCCTTAAATGACTGAACCTTCGATTTTTCAACTCCATGCTATACGATAGAATTCGACAAAGGTTCGAATAAGTGACTGTTAAACTGCTGTAAATATCGATTTCACACGCATGAAAGAAAAACTCCTGCCAAAGTATATGGGTGAACGACTATTAGAGTGTCTACCATCGAAAGGTCACTATAAACTTCAATAGTGAACCTAGTTTCCATCAGAAAGATTAAAAGGACGTCAAGAGAAGGATAAGCAGCCCTTGCCCCAGCTCTGAGTAGCCATGGAAAATGGAATAAAAACCGAATAGCAGTATCTGCAAAAACGCGACTGAAATACAACTGCATAAGGAAATCGCCAAATGAAGGGCAGAACGGTAGCAACCTCAAAATATATCCAATGAATAGTTTCCTTAGCCTAGCAGGCAGCCAGCTAACCAAGAGCCAGGAAAATCCGTTGAACTGTACGTCCCCTGAAAACATGGGCAGGAACTGTGCGTTCTCTCTAAATCCAACCAGCATCTTAAAGTCTCGAACCTCAGACAACAAAACAGGAAAAAAAGACAAACATAATGTAAGAAGAATCTTTCATCGTCCAGCATTGCGACATCTAGATATCGAGACTTCCACTTGATAACAGACGCTTTCCCAGTTATCAGAATGATCAACCGTCACTACAATGGTTGATGTTGCTTTCTGGCTTAGGGTAATCCCTAATCTCTATTTCTCACTGATCATTCATTACCTCCTCTCCAACTCCTATTTGCACTCAGTTACTGGCTTTTTTTCCATTTTAGTTCTCAGTAAAACAAAACTATTGTGATGGTTTTGTCTGTCCGACTACACTTTTTCTGTCTGCCCTCGATCTTAAAAACTACTGAGGCTAGAGGACTGCAAATTGGTTTGTTCATCATGCACCCTTCAATCATCAAACATACCAAGTCGCCTAAAAGTAGTTTCTATTTTATTTACGGTTAGCCATGATCGTGCATCTGAATAGGTGGCAGCAATACAGGCCACCACCGGGCTGTGGCTGAAAGTTTCATAGGCCGCGACTGGGAGTTTCATGCGCCATGGCTGAGAATTTCATACAGCATTATACGCTGTACAGAAAACTCGATTGCGATAAAGAAACTTCAGCGCATTTGTTACATGATAATACCACTTTTTAATTTCCTATTGAGAAACTTATAATTGCCATTTCATATGATGTCATTAAGAACTTTAAACTCTAAAAAAGGAATAAAAATAATAACCAATATTAGAAAATCTCCAAGATAATAAAAAAGAAATACATTTTCTCTGAACCCGGTAAACTACAGAATGATAATGAGCAACACCTATTATTAGTTTAATTTGTCATTTCTTGGAAGCACATCCTCACTATGGCTGCTTAGGTCTAGCAATAAATAAGGGGCTGATTACTAATTCTCAAATAATTAAAAGAATTCTTCGCCCTAAAAGAATATTAAGTTAAAAGAGTTTAGTTATATATTCCATTTGGAAATACACAAAACTAGTTGTTATAAGAACGTGATAATATACCGGACGATCGTTTAAGGACGTTAATAGTTCGGGTGTAAAAAAAATAAACATTTTTTTGGCTGAAAAATACAGACAAATTGTGCTACAAAGAGTGAGATAAAGCTCTAGACTGCTGACGCAGCAAATGAACACAAGATATTTGACATCATTATAGCAAGCTAAATTTAAAGTGATACAAAAGTACAGTTGAGAGATAAGAACATACACATCAAGATCTTCAGTTTAGATTACAGTTTTCCCAAACGATTAAGAATTTTTTCATTTTTATTCTTTTTATCAAGGATACAAGTTGTAAAACTTGTTGACAAAGATACCAAACCTTGAATATCAAGAGCTAGACAAGAAATTATAAACGTCCACCGGTTATTGTTGTCTCTGCCTATGAACAGGTGTTGATTTAAACACTGAAATCGTAATCTCAGCCTAAAGGTTAACCTTATTGAACTAAGAAATTACTGTTAAAATTTATATAGAAAAAGACCACATATATTCGGTAGGACGTGTCAGAAAATCACTGAAATTTGCGTCTATTTCATTAAATGATGGCCATAGTGCATGTACGTATATATACGTATATATATATATATATATATATATATATATATATATATATATATATATATATATATATATATATATATATATATATACGTGTGTGTATATATATATATATATATATATATATATATATATATATATATATATATATATATATAGATATAGATATATAAACAAAAAGTTTGTTTGTATGGTATTATTACGTTGCATAGAACCATTGGTTATTCAGCAACGGGACCAATGGCTTTACGTGACTTCCGAACCACGTCGAGAATGAACTTCTATCACCAGAAATACACATCTTTCACACCTCAATGGAATGCCCGAGAACTGAACTCGCGGCCATCGAGGTGGTACGCCAACACCATACCGACCACGTCACTGAAGCGCTTATATAACGAAATGTATCCCTGAACACAATTTATCATTAGGCATTCATTTTGAAACTACGCCTTTTAAAAACAGGAAAACGCTAACCTACTTCAATAAAGAGACGGGTAAATGACTGATTTCTGGGAAAGTAAAGCACGGTAATGCCTTCACAGAGCCAAAGGGGGACGTTACTCCGAACTATGGGTGTTGATCTATGTCTGATCTTCAGAATGCCCTTGCTTACCCAAAATCTTAGCCTAACCAATAATTTACAGTCTGCCATAAGCAATCAGCGTGCAAGTAACAGATACAGAATTTAAAGAGGTAAGAATAATGTAAAACCGCAGTTCAAAATATTCCAGTGTACCTCTTTACTTGAAACGAAAGGTTAAAATATATGCAGTAAAGTGAAGGTCAAACTAAATATGAAATGGACGCCGTAATCATCATATTTAAATCATATGGGTACTTTTATAATAACGCTTTAAAGAGGATACATTAAGTTGAATAATAACCTACACTATTAGCGGGTACCTACATCAACTATAATTCGAAAATATACAATAAATCAGGACAAAAATTATTTCACATTTTCCTTATTGGTGCATAAGCAACTATCTCTATACATATTTAAATAATGTAATAAAATTTCAGTCAGTGAATATTTCCAATACAAAAAAATATCAAAAAATAAAAATGGTTCGAAACTGACGCTCTTCCGTGCGAAAG
>NC_087203.1:27015977-27025977 GCF_015104395.2 Macrobrachium nipponense | reverse complement strand
CATTAAAATGATGACCTGGGTGTTTACAAATCAAGACGTTATATAAAGCGACGTCAGAGCAACGTCAAGGCAACGTCAACACTGCTTTACACTCCTGCAAGTTCTCATATGACCCCTTCGGTCATGGGTTTTGATTAACAATAATATTCATCATTTATAGAATGTCAAATACATTCTTTATTATATGTAATCTCTCATATATATATATATATATATATATATATATATATATATATATATATATATATATATATATATATATATATATATATATATATATATATATATATATAATGTGTGTGTGTAAGCAAAAGGGAGGTGTCAAGGAATGCGGAAATTTTAGAGGAATAAAGCTTATGGAAGAGACTCTTAAAAGATTGTAAAGTTACCGAGAGAAGTTTCGCAAAAACTCTGGCATCAAATAAATGCTGATTTGGATGTATGTCGGTGAAAAGGACAGCAAATGCCCTTATTTACTTTAAATGACACGTGAAGGAAAGGTTTTGAAAGACAAAAGGTAGCTATACTGGTGTTGTGTAGACCTAAGAAAGGCTTTGAATTGACTATCCAGGGAAGTGATTCAGTGGCATTTGAAAATGGAGTCCCTTAGTGGCTGTAAAGAATGATAAAGTTAAAATTAAAGGAAGAAATGAGCAAAAAAAAAAAATAATAATAATGATAAATACAAAAAAATAATGGCAAAATATGGGAAAATAAGTTCTTTTGAATTCATGGTTAATTACATCAAAGATCGGCTCTAAACACATTCCTCTTTGAAGTTGTAATGGATGTGGTGGGTGGGCATGCTAAAGAAAAACATGTTATGGGCTCTACTGTTGGCTGATTATCTGGCTGTAATAAAAAAAAAACAGGAGGCTTGCAAAGGAGTTACAGGGTTTGGCAGGAGAGCCTAGAAAGTTGGTGACTTAAAGTAAATGCTGCAAAAACAGAAGTAAAGCTAGCAGTAGAGAGGGGAAGGGGGTAACTACATGAAAGTTCAAGAGCTGGTAAGGAATTATAGAGACAAATAGGTTGAGATACTTTCATAAGTGAAGAGGATGGGTGAGAGATGGAGGTGTGGCAGAGAATTAAAGCAGCTTGAACTAATTAAAGAATGGTTCTATGGGTTATGGTCAGTAAAGAAGATTCCTTTGGAGACTCAAGATGAATGTCTACAAACAGTATAATCAGAGCAGTGCAGCTGTATGGGGCAGACACATGGGCAATGCTAAGAAAAGAGGAAAGAATCCCGGAAAGCACAGATATGGGATGTTGACATAGTTTCTGGCCGTGCCACTGCTGCAAAAAACCGAAAGCGAACAAGTAACAGATGATTCCAAGAAAGTAGGATGAGGTGCTATGGTCAGGTAATACACAGGGATGAAGGTGCTCTGGTTAAGAAAGCATATATGGCCATTGATGGTTGAAGTAAAGGTAGGCACAGAGTTAGATGGATTGATGTGAGTGGCATGAAACCACTGGGTACAAAACATGCAGTTATCTACAAAAGAACAGAATTCTGTGGAAAAGGGAGACTGAAGTGACCTACCACATAAGAGAATAATTGGATTAAGGTCGTTCAAGGGAGAATAAGATAATTGTTTATGGTGCTGATTATGAACAGATCTTATACTAGGCTTGTTTATTCAGAGCCCACAGCAATATTTGCCTTGCTTACTTAATTCTCCTGTTACCTTAATTCTTAAAAACTTCTACTTTTTCTTGCTAAAAATTGCTGTTAATAAGTGGAAGGCAATATTTGGTTACTTTATCTGCCTTACAAATTGATAACTGATCGCCTCCAGCAGATTTAAGTATATATTCTTAATAATACTTGCATTATATTATTGTTACCATTATCTATTATCTACCATATACCATTTATCAGCAGAAAAGCATCTAAAATGCAAAACATAAGAACAAAAAAGTCGACAGTGAAAGAAACACTGTTAAGCAAGATCCATTAGGATTCACATTTTACCACATCCTGACCTTAACCGTTGGAAATCGTCTCGGAGCAGTTTTAAACTTAGAGTAACTTAACGCACGATCACGAGCTACTTTTTGAAACAAGTAGCAAATTAGTTGTCAATAAACATGCTAAAGGATTTTGAACAAACTTACTGGAACTGTTTATAATGGAATCAGCTTGTAGGCTACTCTATAAAAGGTCTCACATTTATCAACACCAATGGCAAGTAGTCTAAACTTTTTTCAATACCTTCCTATCAATTGTTCAGCTCTTAACTCTCTTGAATCGACATTTTGCAGTAGAATTACTGATAAAATTTATAGCAATTTTCTACAGTGATTTCATGACCATATTTGCTTTTTTCAAAAAGGTCCTAAGGGTCTTTTCATAACATAAACAGACCTACAGGACCTCAATGATGTTCATATAATGTAGACACAAACTAGTAGTAGTGCAGTAAGCACAATTATCACTGTAACTGGAGTTCATAGGAATTTCCTGCAAACAACCATGGCAATGTTTTGTTTTAGCGCAGTTAACGGCTTGTCAGACAATATCAAGGGGTAATAAATAGAATTGGCAAAAGCCTTGTAAAAAGAACTAAATTAATGCCCTTAAACTGTCAGTTTATCCATAGTGTTTGATTTCTAAACTATTTAGAATCCAATTTGAAATAAGCAGCTATTCAAGAAATGTGGAAAATTGCACGAACACCAGATTGTGAAAAGACAAGAATTTTATTTTTTTTTTTTATTTTAGATCCTCATGAAAAGGAAATATATCGAATGAAGGAGAAATCAACAACTAACCTGCAGAATATAAGGATTCCATCGTTCTCTCACCGCGGTATATTTTCTTAGCAGAATCAGATTTGTATCTATTACACCAAGCCCCGAACCCTTTTTCTCCTAAACCATCTCCTATTAAAGGAAGCAATATCAGAAAATTGTACAAAAGTGTTTTGATGGAGTCTGGAAAACATTCATTTTTTATTTAGATTACGAAAGAAGCGCCTATGTACACCAATACCTGCTTACTTGCATTTTCGGACAAATATATTAAGTTAAACTATAAAAAATAACAATTTAATGAAAATTATAAAACTGCACGACTTAAGGAAAGACTTCACAGTTATTTCAATTTCATCCGTATTCATTAAATACACGTGCGTGCTAGTCATTCTTCGATTGCTAGGATTACAGTTCATTCTTGAAACAAGATGTTTCAGCCTTTGACATTTTGCAAAATAATATAAAAAAAAAACCCGAACGAGTTTCCAGCTTTCAGATTTCAAAGTCTCGGAAACAACTTTTCACAGACACAAAACAAAACTGCAGCAAAATTCTTATCCATTTTTCTATTTTTCTTTCGTGAAAGAAAAACCAACATAAAGAAATGTGAATTTAATGATTTGGCTTCCTGTAACAGGACGACAATAAATAATAAAAAAAAATAGAAACACTAAAACTTCGACGTTTATGTCAAAAGTGAAAAAGAACGACAAAATGATGGAGACAAATGGGTCCTTTTTATACTTTTGCTTATTCAATTATCCTGCTCCGAAATATTTCGTTCCTTTGTCTCATTAGGGTATATAACCAGTGTCAGCATACGAATCAGTTATCTCTCATTAAAACTGAATGTTAAAAGACTGAGAAAGAATTGTTAATGAATTATAAGTATACAGGATAATCAAAAGAGGCTTAAAAACGTCAGCTTTAAGGCAGTCTTAAATCTTATTTTGTTCGAAACTCCTATTTGCTTCCTTTCCCAAATGGATATCAACACACGGACTTTAAAACGTCTTTTTTTTTATTACTGATGATCTGTATGCTGTCTCAAAGGATGGCAATTGCCCCGTGAAGTTGACTCGCACTTTTGGCTTGCAACACCTAATGTCACTTTTTCTTGCCGATTTATGTAAAAAGAAAAAAAAAACACGAAGCGAAACACACACAAATAGACGGATTGTATGTCTTAAATTGCGCCCTTTCAAAATGATCATCAAATCCGAAGAGCATGCCACTGAACAACAGGGAAACTGATCATTCTGGTAATCCACTGATAATTTTGGATGTAAATTATTAATAATTCTTTAAATATTAAAACACAGACACTTCTGCATACACACACACACACACACACACACACACACACACACACACACACACACACACACATATATATATATATATATATATATATATATATATATATATATATATATATATATATATATATATATACGTAAATAGCCACATGAAAGGTGAAGAATCAAAGACCAGGTACCAAGTGCTTTTTGTACCCCGAAGTGTACGCAATACACGAAAGCGCTTGGTACCTGGTCTTTGATTCTTCACCTTTCATGTGGCTATTTACGTACATATTTGTCACGTGCTGTTTGTTGACTTATTGCTGATATATATAAAATATATATATATATATATAATATATATATATATATATATATATAAATATATATATAGATATATATATATATATATGTATATTGTTACAAGTATTCATTCATACTTCTCAATTCACACTGTTTTCCTTTTGGGAAGTCACATACAAAGCCAAAGGATATGAGCTTTCTGCCACTCCTTGTTCTGAAATTTAATCTTGACGATAAATTTGTCAAGGTCCGGAGTACCCCTCCCTTGTAAACCTCCTATACCTCTCCTAAAGCATCACTCTAAATCCATCTTTATGACTTGCTGGCCAAAAGTCTTTCCTTCCAGATAACACCTTTTTTCTTGGGTTGCAAATGAAACACCCACAGCAGAACCTAACAAAAATCGTGAATCATCGAAGCATCCCACCTGAAATACCAGAAGCAGACAGGATACTGAACCCGTACCACACACCTGTGCATGACCCCGAGCCCTCGCTCACACCTTTGCCTAACCAATAACCTAACACTCGAAGTGCCACTTGGAGTGCCCCACTTGATTAAGATTCCATGGGTGCTGTATTCACAGATCTTCGCTCAGGAAATAAGGTACTGTGTGGTGGAAAGGTTTTCAGTCAACAGTCTTGTTCTTTATCTCGTTCCCTTTCCAGTTTCCGTTTGCACTGTGCTTAGACCCTGAATCATTGTCGTTAACCATTTATCTGTGTTTAGAGTAATTTGCCTGCCCAGAAATTGAAATCATTCTCATATTAAGCATTCAGCAACCTCCTTGTAAAGATTTAGATGAACTTACTCTTGTATTGCCCCCCCCCCCCCCCCCCATCAGAAGCGTCTGCAACAAGGTAAGCAATAGATAGCCAACATTCATAAGAATTGGCTACCTTAGCCAGTATTTTTTGCAAAATTTCCAGTAATTACCCTAACAAAGAATTGCTAGCTGGACTTGTGAGTTGAGACGAACCAATTAACGTAAAATTCTTTTAATTTTATTGGCATAAAGTTAGAGAGAGGTTATACAGCAAAAGTATTCACTTTACTATTTGTTTTCCATAGATCTGTGACTAGGAACTCATAAATCTTATCCAGAATTTGAATCTTGCATGCAGAGCAAATAATTAATCAAGAAAAATTCTATTCATTCTGCTCAGGTAGTAGTAGCATTGCCATTTAGGTAGATTAGTCAGGAACTATTGCTACTGCATGTTGGCAAATTACATGGCATAGCTAATGAAGTAGTGAAAGTGATACATTTTGAGAAAGTGTGCAGTCTCTCTCTATTCATGCAGTGAACAAGTGTCCGACAAATTTTAAGGCTGAGTCTGCCTGTCCAAGGTCATATATAGTCTCTGGAGGTTATGAGGGTATTCCTACCAGAGGGTGAAGTGCTGGTATTTTCCATGGGCATGTCGACAACGTGGGCCAAGATCCAAGATGGTGCTGCACACATGGTCAATCCTTTACCTCTCTCCCAGATAAATTGCCTATGCCAAGGATTTGCAAATCTCCCTAGTCTGCACCTGGAATTGATGGTCTTTTGGTAGTCACCTCAAACAAGGAAAGAATATTAAAGTATTTTCTACCAAAAGTAGTAGGGGGAAGAAGGTTGGCGGGGCAAGTTTCCTACAGTGTATTGTACAATAGCCAATAAATAAATTTATTGCTAGTTATGTTATATACAACCTTTTTCCCCCAACTACTTTTGGGAAAAAATATTTTAATACTCTTTCCTTGTTCAAGTTGACTACCAAAAGACCATCAATTCCAGAAGCAGACTAGGGAGATTTGCAAATCTCCTTGGCAGAGGCAATCTAGCCTGGAGAGAGGCAAAGGCGCCATCTGGAAGGAATACCTTTGTAATCTCCAGAGGCTATATATGGCCTCAGACCGGCAGACTCGGCCTTAGAATTTGTCACACAAACACAAATATCCTTTAATATTTAATTGGCCGAGTCGATAATGTCATTGAAGTCCTGATTTCTCTTCAGCCGACTCGAACCCACGAGAGGACGAAATTATCAACTGGAAAATTCCCTTTTGGTTAACATACATGAAAATATATTAATTTCGAGGTAGAGCGAGTTAGATAATAAAGGATATTTGTAGCTCAATGTATGTGAATGAATCATGGTGATGTGATAAAAATTCATATATGTATATATATGTGTGTGTGTGCGCGCACACACATGCAAGCGAATACCACAGGAAAATGTCATACCGAGCGCTTTCGCCTTTACGAGGGATAGTCGAGACACAAATGAAATACAGCTGGAAAGGTCACAAGGTAAACAAAAATCTCGATAATACCGGATAATTACTTGTCAAAAAGGTAAAAATCAAAGAGAAAATCCAGGATAATCCAAGACCACACTTGTCACAAACTAAACCATAGATTTAACCATAAGAGAAACGGAAGCTTAGCTATAAAAAGTCCAAAAACATGTACAGACCTTGATATATTAATGTTGTTGCTTATATTTATCTACTTTAATTGCGAAGACATCGAGTTTAAACAAATCAAGACTTCAATTTAGAACAATTTCATTATTTGCCTTGATGAAACAAGATTCAATGACATTCGTTTTGACAGTGTCGCTACACGGGATTAAGGATCGTGCCTGACTCTAGTTAATAGGATGAACTAAACCTGTCATATGTACGAATAATGCATTCGATATGTGGCTAGTTCCCCAAGAATATTGGTATTTGATTCGTTTTGAAAGTGATGTATCAGTTTGTCCGGAATATATTTTATCACACTTTCTACAAGGAATTTCATGTTATGCAGCCAGAAACATCTTTACGAAATTTTTTATTACCAAACTCTTAACTTTTATATTACTGAAAACAACATTCATGTTGAAAAGCTTTAAAATTCTAGTTATTTCTAAAAGTTTTTATCATGGTTATTTGAGAATGTTATGCATACTAAATTCAAGTTTGTCATTAGTTAAATAAAATGTTTCCCTAGCTCTTTTCTGTTACATCTACAAAAGTCCTTGAGTATTTAAGATTCAAGGCTATATCATATATAGTTTTAATCTCAGCGTCAACAAACTGTGGGCTACAGACACGCAGAGCTCTTAAGGACATTCCAGAAAAAAACAGAGAATTTAACATTTTAATGGTGACTGGAATAATCATGAACAAAATAGGCAATGTTAGTGGATTTTCGAAAGACTGCAAAGGTGAAATTTATATTATTTCTATGGACTGTTATCTCAAGACAATTTAAATGACAGTTAAACTGAATTTACAGTAATTCGGAAGGAGATTCTTATAATTAGATTCGCACTTTACAGGCGATCCACCACTTAAAACCAGATAAAGCACCAGTCGCGAAGGTGACATAAATAATAATCAATATATGATTGATTGCTTATTTAGTGATCTTTCTGGGACCTATGAAGAACCCAGATATGAAAAGACAACCGTAATATCCTCCTTTTTTATTTCTTTTATTGATAGTTTCATATTGTCACAAGGCATGATGTTGCACACACTTCATTAATCAATCCGAGTTTTATCAACAGATACACCAACAAATTCCCTTAAGACCGATTAAACTGCTTATTCCAACCGATAAACCGTTAAGAACCTCGTTTCTTAAACACACGAAGCAAAATGAAGCTACGGCCACAATGGAAAACGATTAATGGGACAAAGGCGGCAAATCAATTATTGGACGTGAATCTGCGTTCTCAAAAGCTACGCCTCTTTTTAGATAAAAAAAAATTGAAATTTCTTAATCATCTAGATTCTAAAAAATCAGTTCAGTAAAATAACTTATCCAAATAAATAGATATAGAACTACCTATTTACCATCCCCTTAGACGAAACGAGGAAAGAAAACTTAAGACATGAAAAAAACATGTACGGAGATGATTCACACCCAAGAATGTGTCGTGTAATAAGGATAGGAAAGTTTGACCCATAATGATTACCAGCCGTGTCGCCAGAAAAGGATATGAAAGGATGAACACATCCTAGGGGAGAAGATAAGCTAACGGCGAGATCACAAAACAGTAAAAATAATCGCAAGAAAAAAAAAAAGATGATAGGAGGATAAAAGAAGGGCATTAAGGGAATGGAATCCCACATAGACAGCGTGAACTCTTTTAATCTTGGGTTCCATAATTTAGCAGTCATCCATCCACTTTCAAGTAACGAAAAAGCATCAAGACTTTCCGGATCGTTTCTTGGAATCTTATTTCGTGTCGAATGACGACTAATAAAAAGCAGTATTTGATATTCTTCCAATCTGGGCTCTTGGAGGAAACATTCCCTGCTCTCAATAAGCAAACCTCGACCACAAACCCGAATCAAATTAAACAAATTGACTGACTCATCACTCAAGTTGATTCCCAAACTTGGTAAAATCTTTACTCAGCGGTTTTAGGAATTTTTAGGGAATTGGATTCCGCCATTCTAATCACATAAAAAGGATTCGATCAACATCTTGCCTCCCTTTAGACTTGGGGCGGGATGGATCGCTAGCTTATGCGATCTCATCTTTTATTTCGTGACGTTTAACTCGAATTCCAGTTACATATAAAGAAAAGTTTATTCTGTGACAAGTCTGCCGGCAAGAGTCCTAAATGTTGTGTGGTAAGCCCTTAATCTACTTCTACCTATTTTTCGCTATTCACTTTATTATTCAAATTTTCTTACTTTTGTGTGTACGCTGCATTCTGGAAACTAACGCTTAATAATGCAAAACAACTATAATTTATACAAATGAATGTATTGCTGTTATCGTAAAACCTCTACTGTAGTTAACTTTTTAATGTCAAGTAATGAATCTGCATGTTCAAGTTCAAGAGTAAACAAATTATGTATAACTTAGTAGTTGAGGAAATTACAACGTTTGCATGGGGGAACATTTAATATAAAAGTGCGAATTTTTTTTCTTTATTTCATTATCAACACAAGATTTATAAACATATAGATAGAATAATGAAAGCACTTACCATTTTTGCAAATTTATTAGTTCTGGAAACCAAATACCTTTGTGGGGTAGAAATTTGTTTCTTCTTCAATTCACATCCCAATATATCGGATATTCTTTCAGAAAAATTCTATTTTACTTACGTAGGTCTAAAGTTACTGTAACAGCCTTTTCTATTTGATTTTAAGACATCTGCAAGCCTATAGAAATAACAAAAACAGCATGAAAATAACACCTTTTTACACTTTCTGGTTGCTAAAGGTTTTTCTTTTTGATATTTCTGGCAATCACTTGAAAAGACATTCCCTAATTCTTCCCGACTCCTTAAGGGCCCTAAGTTAAGTTAAGTATATCTTAGTTTAACCAGACCACTGAGCTGATTAACAGCTCTCCTAGGGCTGGCCCGAAGGATTAGATATTTTTACGTGGCTAGGAGCCAATTGGTTACCTAGCAACGGGACCTACAGCTTATTGTGGGATCCGAACCACATTACATCGAGAAATGTATTTCTATCACCAGAAATAATTGCCTCTGTTTTCGCGCTAGCCGAGCCGAGAATCGAACTCGGACCACCAGATTGGTAGCCGAGTGCGAGGTCCACTCGTCCAACAGGAAACTCTTAGGGGCCCTAAATTTCACATCTTTTTCCCCGGGCATCCTTTTCAAATC
>NC_087203.1:27008477-27010977 GCF_015104395.2 Macrobrachium nipponense | reverse complement strand
GAAATTGAGCGATAATTAAGATTGACGTTTTCTAAAAACAACACAGAGACTCGAGTTCCTCTAATCTAGAGGCGATGAAAAGTAATGAAAACCATTCCATCTCGGAACGGACAAAGCAAATCCCTCTCTTTACATTCAACGTTATATATTCTTTTACATTATATCATGCTAAATCTGAACACACATTTTAAACATCCTAATTCTAAGCTAGATAGGAATCTGAAAAAAATATTGCAAATTCTATATACAAGTACTATCCTACTTACAACCAAGTTTGGTTCTGACCCACTGGTTGTAAGTCAGAATGGATGTAAGTCGAACCTTAGAAAGTGGCCAACATACTGGGTAGGGTATACTATCAAACCTTTGCTATATAAAAGTGCCTACTTAGTACTGTAATGTAATGTACAATCATTATTTCAATCTTTTTACCATAATGTACTTCTACTAATACATTTTAATCATTTATGTAATAGTATATATTACGTACAATCAGGCATTGAGTTACAATGAGGTTAGGTTCTTGCATGCATGTCAGAAGTCGATTCTTACGTAAATTGGTTTGCAATTCAGTCTACAGTACAGTTAATACCAAATGATGCTGCAGATAGGGCAGGGTAACTCAAACTGATGCTGCCTGAGTGATGAGAGTTCTCATGCCTGAGTGATGAGAGTTCTCATGAGATGGCGCAGTGCCAAGTAACTCAATGGTCAACTGTCTGAAGTAAGGTTGTAAGTACGAGTGGTCGTATGTCGAGCAGGTTGTAAGTCGGATAGTAGTTGTATAACATTTTATACAGTCAAAGAGGTGATATATGCATTTTGAAAGTAGCATCATATAATATATATATATATATATATATATATATATATATATATATATATATATATATATATATATATCATATGATTTAGATATATGTATATGTATACACACACACATATATATATATATATATATATTATATATATATATATATATATATATATATATATATATATATATATTATATATATATATATATATATATATGATATATATATGTATATATATATATATATATATATATATATATATATATATATATATATATTTATATATATATATATGTATACATATATATATATATATATATATATATATATATATATATATATATATATATATATATATATATATATATATATAATATATATATATATACATATATATATATATATGATATATATATATATATATATATATATATATATATATATATATATATATATCATATATATATAATATATGTACATATATATACATATATATATATATATATATATATATATATATATATATATATATATATATATATATATATATATATAATATATGTACATATATATATACATATATATATATATATATATATATATATATATATATATATATATATATATATATATATATATATATATATATATATAGGGCGTACTCCGTAAACGATGCACAGACATCGCCCTAACTCTGTGGTAAGGCGAGGACTACTGCATCAGGAGCGGGTGCAGCTAAAGAAGCGAGATCACATTGGGTTCAGAGTATGTCAGCTAAATGTTTTTTGGGTCCATGACTGGGAGAGGTAGAGAATTGGGTGACTTGATGAGAGAAAAGAAGTAGATGTTATGTGTGTGCAAGAAACGCGGTGGAAAGGAAATAAAGCTAAAGAGTTGGGAGATGGATATAAGATTATTATAGTGGAGCAAATAAACAAGGTAGAAATGGAGTTGGCATAGTACTGTCTAGTGAACTAAAGAACTCGGTAATAGAAGTGCATAGAAAGAATGACCGTATCATCAGATTGAAGATATGTTATGGAGGAGAGATTCTGAATATTATAAGCGCATATGCACCACAAGTTGGTTGCACAGAAGAAGAGAAGGGAAATTTCTGGAGAGACATGGATGGAATAATGCAAGAACTGGAAGAGCATGAGAGGGTGATAGTTGGGGCAGATTTGAATGGCCATGTCGGAAGTGAAAATGAGGCGATTGGGCGGGTGCATGGGGGCCATGGAATTGGGGAGAGAAACCCAGAAGGAGAGAGTGTAGTGGACTTTGCTGTGTCATTCGACATGGCAATAGTAAACACATTCTTTGAGAAGAAAGGGAACACCTAATAAACATATAGGAGTGGGGGAAGATTCTCCCAGATAGACTATTTCTTGTATAAAAGGATAAATCTGGTGGAGGTCAAGAACTGCAAAGTTATTCCAGGCGACCATGTAGCCCCCCAACACAGGCTGCTATGTATGGACTTGAAGTTGAAAAGGGAAAGAAAAACCAAAGCTAAAGGGATAAGGAAAATTAAATGGTACGAATTACAGAAGGAAGGGGATAAGAAGAGAGAGTTTAAGGGGAGGGTTGGGTTTTGGAGGATATTGATATAGGGATTGAAGATGTTCAAGAATGGTGGGCACGAAATGCAGCAGTAATAAGAAGGCATGGAAAGGAGCTGCTA
>NC_087203.1:26976572-26992977 GCF_015104395.2 Macrobrachium nipponense | reverse complement strand
TTCCATTACAATGTCTCCATTCGAAGCATTTGTTTGGTTGCCAAGCAAACGAGGCACATTTGATCTATTAATTATACCTCATCATGGAAAAGATACAATTGAAGCATTAATTTGCACAGCAAAGGAGAGACATGCTTGTCTCAGCCGTAATCTCGAGGCTACGACCCGAGAAATTGTTAAAATTGCTGTTAGAGACGATGTTTTTTTAAAAATCAATGTGAGATATGAACTAAATTAAAAATTAGGTCCGAAATTTGAGGGTCCTTTTAGAGTTATTGAGGTAAAGCCAGAAAACACATTTGTAATCTTAGATGAAAAGACAGGATGGTCGAAAGTTAACTCACTTTTTCTAAACTGAAAAAGGTTGGTAGTGGTAGCTAATAAGATAACATCGCGCCAGCTGCCTTTTTTCCAGAATTTGCAAATGGATGACGAAATGTGATTAATCAGTTTAATGTAACGTTTTTTTTTCCTTTCATTCTTTTACTATTTTCTGTTTATGCGCAAACTGCGGTGATTTGGCGTAAAAACCCGAAGTAATTATTTCAGGATAGAAAAATGGGGTGAAAAAATATGGGAAATTACCGTAGAGTTGGGAAATATTATAAGAGGTTCGTGGAGCTGTCTTTGACCTGGTGGTGATTCTTGTGATTTGGGGATTCCTGGTTGTATTGATTTATTAGGGCAAATTTTTTGTGGTTATTTTG
The DNA here is from genome assembly GCF_015104395.2 of Macrobrachium nipponense. NCBI lineage: Eukaryota > Metazoa > Arthropoda > Malacostraca > Decapoda > Palaemonidae > Macrobrachium > Macrobrachium nipponense. The sequence goes on along the minus strand of NC_087203.1, from coordinate 26,992,270 downwards.
GTGGTGAATATTTGGGGGGCTATGATTTTTTGGTGGTGATTGTGTTTTTTTTTTTTTTTTTTTTTTTTTTTTTTTTTTTTTTTTTTTTGCGTTATGACAATTGTGTAATTTCTGGATTGTAGTTTTCTGTGGTTTATATCCCGACTAGGTGAGTATTGGGGCTTTATATAAATGTGGCAGTATCATAAAATGGTTTACTTTGAGGTGCATCGGTTGCCAAATGGCTTTAGGATTTAGCCTGTGGGGGGGTATTTCATAATTGGTGTTTTTATTTAAAGACGTTTTCGAGGACAATATTTTGGGTACCCTTGAGGTAACAATGAGGATGTCCTGAGGATAATTTTTGAGGAATGTGGTTTATTGTATCAGTAAAGATTTACTGAGGATTCCCATCGAGGATTTAATGGATGATTTTTGGGCCATTTGAAGGAATGATGATTTCTGAGTTTTCGAGTTTGACCAGACAAGTCCATGATGCGATTTAAGCATATGTTGTTATACACAGGTGGCTTGGTGCTGACAATGATATGATGAGACCGACTGTTTTTTTTATGGTAGGTTTACATAGGATTTCTAGTATAGAGAGGTGGTAGAATTTATCTTGGGATACGTAAGATAGAAGGGATATTCAACATTATGTTTGATGGAGGTTAGATGTATAACATTACAGGGGTTTTGCTGTATTGACATTATGGGGTTTTTGATAGTATATTTGTCAAATAAGGGATTAATAATGAGTGGTCAGTTAGTGATAATAATTCTCCCAGTAAGCTTAATAGGGGTCAGTAGATAAAGATCATATTTTATTTTAGTGAAGAATTTTAGTCCTTAATAGCTGAATATGAGATTAGGTATATTAGTTCATGACAGATTCGTGTTAAAGCAAGACTTTATTTGTTCTAAGATCATGTAGACTTGTCAAAAAGTCAGTGAGAACCTATTAATGATGAAACACGGATACATGATACATGATGTTACGGGTCGCCTTTGCAAGGACGAGATGTCGTCGGTGGATCGTCTCAGGATACATTCTGGGAAAAATAAGGAGTCTACAATACTTCTACGAGGCGGATGCAGGACGCACTTGCATGAGAGTCACAGGATATTTCAAGTCAGCAACGAGGTGGTGGTTACGATTCCTTCATCGGAAGACGTCGAATCTACAGTTCAGCAATGAGGGTGTTAGGATACACCTACAGGGGTCGCAAAATCTTAATAATGGCTCATGCAGAGTCGTTTCGAGATGATTCACGCGCTCAGCCGGGATCTACAATTATTCGACAAAGGTGTTCGTGAACACTTACATGGGACCACGAGGCAGTTAAAGTTCCGCCTACACTGGAGACGGTTATGGTTCCACAGCTAGAGAATAACGATAAGGATGAATTCTTCTTCGGCGAACGCTACACAGTTCCAGTGATTCCTGTTATGTAGATATAATGATGATCGAAATGGGTGTTGTAGGAGCTATCTTGCAAACATTATGAACTAGTATATACCAGTAGCCAATGTAGTGTGCGACAAGAATGCACAAAAGACAGTGGTGGCTGAGCCATCTTAAAGGCACTAGTAGCAATGTATAATATTAAATAGTCAGGTTGATAACCTTAGCTCTTGCCAGTTAGAGACAGATGCAAAACGCTGGATTCCTCGAAGATGCAGATGAAAAACAAATAGGAGGCCGGTGACACATTCCAAAAGAACGTAAGTTAATCATGAGTCTCATGTATGTTGCGTGCATGTGTCTGTCCGTTGATTGGTGAGTGTGAGTTCGTTACGCGTCACAGAAAAATGACATATAATCTCTGGTATGTGAATTGGCAGAGGAATTGGACGACCAACTGTCAAAGTAGACAACAAGTGTTCTTAGGTCCATCGAAGAAGGTAAAGCAAAGTGAAAAACTGGAAAAGTTAACATTTGAAGCGATAATTACTTCAGTTCTAGAGAAAGGGAAGTGCGATGCGACACACATTTTATAGACGAATTTTAACGTTTATGGTGTGATAATTATGGTCTCTTTATTTTCAGATGGATTCGAAGTCACCATATAGAAAAATGGGTTTTCTCTAGACTATTTTTTGACTTTGATAAACTATAATGTTTGGACAGGAAGAGGAAAATGTGGCACTTACTTAAATATGATTTTGAGAGGAATATGATAGTTTAAGATTTCATTTTTGGGGTCATTCTTAACTCATTTTATTCCTTTTTCATGAAAGCTAATGGAAATAAAAAGTATATTTTTGTAACAGCGAGAGTTTATATTAGCCTAGTTGAAACTTTGATTTTTAGTAATTGTTAATTGTATATATATATATATATATATATATATATATATATATATATATATATATATATATATATATATATATATATGTATATATATATATATATATATATATATATATATATATATATATATATATATTATATATATATATATATACGTATATATATGTGTGTGTGTGTGTGATAGAGAGAGAGAGAGAGAGAGAGAGATTTAAAATTAACAGAATACCATTATCACATTTAGAGGCTTTACTTAGCAACCTCTATAAGAACAGAACAGCACAGGGACCGAGTGCAAAACAAAGCAAAAAACTTTGAAAGGTTTTTAATTTACATTTTAGGACTAAGGTGAGTTTCTACTGAATTATTCTCTCGTACTGAATTAGTCAAAATATCTCACTGCTCACACCATTTCCTGCAGAGCAAAGAAAACTCGGCATCCTTTATCACGATTGATTTTTTGCCAACGTTCACGCAGGATCCTTTCCGACCGATTCGGAATCCCCATTCGGAAAATCAACTCAATATCAATCACCCAATTCCTCGCCAATAAAAAAGTCAGCTTTCCTGCATATCATGATTTGATCGCGGGGAGTTGACTATTCTCAGCTCTACGAATTTATCATTCCATCGTTATTAGGGCACCGATACTGACAAGGTATGATTGACATTTTGTTCATAAAACTGTGAAGAGATTGCACTGGTTTGGTAGTAAACAATTTCAGTGTCATATTCGCCCCCCCCCCTCCCCGCTCTCTCTCTCTCTCTCTCTCTCTCTCTCTCTCTCTCTCTCTCTCATCGTAGGCTTTCCCTCTTTCTTTGCTCTCCCTCTTTCTTTACCCTCCTGGCCCTCTTTCTTTAACTCATTGTAAATAAACACAGCTTCGTGAGCAATGAAACTCGGGTAAACCTAATTCTGAATAGTTCATGGATGTCACAGTGAAGGTCTTCGCATATGTACTTATTTTAAGTATTAGAACTCTCACTTTAAATAGATCTCACAAGAAAGGTTTAGCAGAACAACCAGATAAAAAAAATTAAGCTAGAAATTATATCGTTTGGCGTAAAAATAGCCAGGGTAATGTATTTTTAATTAACTGAACATCGGGAACGCATCATAAAGTGAAACATGATTAATGAATTTGACATCTATGAATTCCATTTTTTATACAAATTCTATCAATATGCAAATGATTCAGTGATCGCGTCGAAAACATTTATGAACAAATTTCATATGAAATCGTTCAGAGTTTTAATGTGCATCTTTGACCTAATATGTCTGCCAAATCATACCGTCTAGAACGAAAGTTCCAGACTACAAGCTACCACCCAAAGCACGTTAAGTTACTGCCCAGAAACTCTGACCAGAGCATAGTCTAATAGCGACCACAGCCAAAGTGCATACCTATATATACCTATATAAGGTCCGGAGGATAAAGAGCCTGATCCCACATGGACGATGGAAGGCCTAAACTGTATTTTCTCATCCTTAGACTAAGATTTCACACTGAAGAAGTGTTTAGATGTGTATAGCATTTCATTGTATAGAGGAAAAGCAAGATATAATGTATAACGTTTACTAGATTTTTGATGAGGTATTATTTTTATTCATTGAGTTACATTTATATTTATTCATTTATTTATTTGTATAGATTTTTGGCATTATGCCAAGCACTGGGGCAACTAAGGCCATTCAGCGCTGAAACGGAAATTGACAGTAAAAGGTTTGAAAGGTGATACAGGAGGAAAACCTCAAAGCAGATGCACTATGAAACACTTGTTAGGAGAGGGTGGGTAGAAAGATGGTAGAAAGAGAATATGAACGGAGGTACAGTAAAAGGAATGAAAGCAGTTGCAGCTAGGGGCCGAAGGGACGCTGCAAAAACCTTAAGTAATGCCTACATTACACCGAGTGAGGTGCACAGACGGCACTATCCCCCTACGGGGGTTACATTTATACTAAATGAGGGAACAGTGGCGTGCAGGCAAGGCCCATAACTTAACTAAAAGAAATAGCTGATTAAATTCGAATCAATGACACATGATACTGACCCTTCATACAAAGGCACTAAAGGGAGAATTTAATTTCGTAAAGATCCTCTTTCTTCTTTTGATTTACCCTAAACCTTTTTCGTCACATGGCGTTGGGGGTGAGGGTGATTACACCAGCAACGTGTTTCATAAAACGCTTATAAATTTCTTCATTTTAGAGACTGGTCCGTTCGTTAAAGAAATAAAAAAGCTTTTCATTACTGACTTAGATGTTTTTGGTTTTAAATTTTTAAGAACCAGATATGGCAAGAAAAATATTCTACAGGAGAAAATACTACGGCAAAGAATGTGTAAAAAACAAATACTCCCGTTTCCTTCAGACAACTGCGTTCAAGTGCTACAATAAATGAAACGTTTTCCATTTCAGATTTGCGGAAGGGGACGGTTTGAGAGAGAGAGAGAGAGAGAGAGAAGAGAAAAAAGAGAGAGAGGAGTTTCTGACCTGCACACTGCCAAAGCCCACATTCAATTTCCTTGTCCGTTTGGCTGAGGCAAATGGATGACCGGTTTTGTGAACACTTGTTTGCGCGTCTGGATCGGAAAATTAGAAGGATATAAAACATCGTTGTCTGTTACTGATCACAAGGCGCCATTCCTGAATCATCGAAGAATCAATGTTGTATTCAGTCAAGGGCTCCAACGGCATCAGTGAGACCCGTTAATCAATAAGTAGCATGTTCTGCATGTAGGTTAGCTAAAGAACAAGCAGGTTGCCTTGTCTATCATGTAAAAGATAAATATCACAGAAAAGCTTCCATATCTCTTTGGCATTCACAGGATGAATCCTTGTCATTAAACAATTAATGTACTTTTCTCGTCAAAAGTGACGGCAATTGTATGCATGTATGGATGTATGTATGTGTATGTGTGTGTGTGTGTGTGTGTGTGTGTGTGTGTATATATATATATATATATATATATATATATATATATATATATATATATATATATATATATATATATATATATATATATATATTATATAAACTAATATATACCTATATATATATATATATATATATATATATATATATATATATATATATATATATATATATATATAGGTATATATAGTTATATATATATATATAACTATATATACTTATATATATATATATATATATATATATATATATATATATATATATATATATATATGCGTGTGTGTGTGCGCGCGCGCGCGCGTTCTTATAGAGTACATTAATTTGCTTTGAACATTTCTATTTCAAAATGACATCCCTTATGAGAATTTGCGTCACACTCAAATAAAAGTCCACCTGTCTTGTGGGATAACATTTTAGTTTTTGGACAAACCTGAATAACTTCCATTCCCTTGATGAACATTCATCCTCTATAATACTTCATAAATACTATTGTTTTTGTTTATAACGTTGTATATTTCATCTTTAGCAGATGAACATGTTAAAACCAGACAAGTATTTTAGTGTAAAGGCCTCAAGTATTTGCTCTTGTCTTTATCTGACCCTAAGTTTATAATTAATTTTACCGCACCACCTCAAGTTATGATTATTTTTACCTCGGCACCTTTACATTTCGATCTTTTCTTTATTCACATTTTACCTCTGACGAGGATGTTGTGCCTATAATTATGAAATAAACGTAGTACCTACAAGAGATGCTCGCCCCATTTACAGCCGTACCTATTCATTTTCCGAACATATAGAAAGGGTCTGAATACTGATTTTTGAGAATAGCCAATTATTTAATCCATTCAGTGAAGAAAGGCTTAAATACCAATTGTTGAGAGGAGTAAAATGTAAAAACTTCTTTAGTGAAGAAAGGCTCCATATCCTTCTGGACGCATAAAATGATTTCCATAAGTATCAATAAAACTATTTTGCAACCGTCCACAACGAGAAATCTGTAATTCAACTAATCAGTCCATCGGCTTTGTGTTGCTGCTCTGCATAAACAACATAGTCATTTTCATTCATTAATACAACAACACAATATTCTTTGCTTTAAGACGATAATAGGCTTGGATTGCGACCACCCAGGGGGGACATGGGTCCCCGAGAGGCTGTGAACAAAGTCATCCTGTTTCAGGACGCCACAAATAACAGCCAATGAAACAAATTGCTTCATTTACAATACAGAAAGTGTCTGCAAATGGCTCAATAGAATTTTAGGATATTCAAATATCCGAAGTCTCGATTTTACTTGAAGACTGTAAATATCCATCCAGAAAACACTTTATCACAGAAAATTACATTCATTACTCTAGTTGATTAACGTAGTAAATGACCAGCTTGCTTAGCATTTTAAGTAAACAGAGAAGGCGATTATGTCTTCTTAACTAATGTCTATAATTGTTGATGATGCGCAAAAACTATTAATTAAAAACCCTAGAGTAATTGGACATTTAAAGACAACTAGAATAAAAAATCAGCAATATAACTGTAATCATCACTAAAGGCTATAGTCTAACCCTTCTATTTTTTGATGAAAAGAAAAATAAGAAAAAGCATCAGAAAAAACTGTTACAGGATTACAACATATAATCGTTATCGCTAAGATTAAACCTATTGTCTGACGGTATTTCATGCTTGACTTCTCTGAAAGATGCACTTTGTTTGAAGGACAATACATTTTATGGGAGAATACAGAAACAAAATCCAGAAAACCTCATTTCTAAGAGGAAAATGTTTAGATAATGGTAAGGAAAAAAGTGGATACTGAAATATAAAGTGGAGAAAAAAATCTCCATATTGCGCATTTGTATTTAATTTTTTTTTCCTCTCGGTTCCATCATTCTCTTCCAGAAAAGAAGTTTTCATTTCACTTTTGACTTTTAATTACGCAGAAAATTGTTGCATTAGATTGTGTGACCATTCTTTACATAAGAAAGAGAGAGAGGCTTAAAGGTATATTAGATTTACTAAGATTTTATCAATCATCTATATGATTTTGAACTCGGGGTCCCCTTTCTATATCAAACAAAAAAAAGTACAGATGATGCAACAGAACGGCATCAAAAGATACATCAGTTACTTTCATGTCACGTTCATATCGGAATGATCAAATAAGAGTTTCAAAAGTCTTGGGAGACTGACATATGAAGCATGAGACGGAGTATTTCCAAAGTCACTCCAACTATTTAAGACAAACAGGTTCCGTCCAAGCTCTGGTCGGGTGCGGACGTATACTTTGACTGCTCTCGTCACCGTCTTTTCCAGTATTCGATTATAGAAAGGAATAATGGAAAACATGGGAAGTAAACCTCGTATCCTTAGACGTGTCAATTCAGTTGGATTGCAATTTACATCTAGTGTAACCTACGACTCGGCATATGATGTGATTTTTGACATTAAATATCCGAGACACGGAAATCGTCGGATTTCAACTAATGCCTCCTAACAGAGTAGTTGTTAAGTTCGCTGATAATGAATAGCTTGAGAATTTTATATTGAATAATGAAGATAACATATTCAAAGTAGGTGCAAAGGATACAGTGAGAATAGTAAACTTTAGCAGTACACAAACGTTTGTATGAATTAGAGGAGCCCCGTTTGAAATGCAGAATGGCAATTTAGAGAATGTTTGGAGTCGTTATGGGAAAGTTTACGGTATCAGAAACATTTTTGTACATGGAAAAGGTAAAAATCTACTTAGTGGTGTGAGGACTGCAAAAATGCATTTCAGAGACTACATTCCTTGTCATAAATGTGGCAGTTCTGCGCATTTGGGCGTAGGTTGTAAAAACAGTGAGAGCAATATCGTATGACTTACAAGATTTTCCTGCATTGGAACATGTGCATAAAGGGGATGTGGTTGCTGAAAGTGAGAAAAATAACAACAACACTGGAGGTAAGGAAAATGAAGTTATTAATCAATCTGGCATCGTCTTGCCTAATTCTTCATCAGTACATGATATGATACAACTCATGCAAAATCAGATAAAGGAAATGTTAATGATCATATACTGATGGATAACAATGAGTTAAGTGATAGTATCATATTGCGTGAGGCTACGTTTCTATGCTTGACTGATTCCCCCTCTACACAGAGTAACCATAATGAAGTGCCTTGTGATAAGGATCCCTTATTGAATTTATCACCTGTTTCAAGTTCCTTGTATTCATCAGTAGTTAAATCGCCTGGTTCTCGTCTCCCACTTGACGAAGGAAACTTAAATGTAATAACAACTTGTGCATCGGTCGATGAACCAAACACTGATGACATGGATACTGAAAATATCAGTGGATATTTTAATTTGCAAGAAAATGCCCATGAAAATGATGAAAAGTCAGAAGGGGAATGGAATTTAAAACTTGAAGAAGATAGTAAATTGAAGCTGGTTAAGGAAGGAAGTCAGCAACAATTGAAAAGAAACAACGCATATAATCCTATATATCACAATGTCTTTAACTGTAGCGACATTAAATGTTAATGGTTTATGTGGCACAGACAGGCGACTGAAATTACAAGCGAAGTTAAGCTACCAAAAAATCGACGTACTTCTTTTGCAGGAGCACGATTTGAAAATGTCTGTCTTTGTTGGATACTTTCAATATGTTCGAAATAATTTTCAATCCCACAGTGTTATCCAAAGGAGGTACGTTAATAATGGTAACTAGAAGAAAACAAATTGAGATTATTAACCAAGAAACAGATGTGGAAGGACGTATTATTGGTAGATACGTTATAATAACTCTGAATTCATCACTGTCAATGTTTACGCTCCCCCTGGGGCGGATAATGTTAAGGTTAGGGAAGACTTCTTTGCTCAGACCTTACCCTTTTTCATGAGGCACAGGATAGACAACATCATTTTAGGTGGGGATTTCAACTGTGTTGTTACCGACAGAGACAGTAGTCATCCGAGTCATCATATAATGTCAAAAACGTTGTTATCTTTGATAAGACATTTAGTTTTCAAGGACACTTACTACTTTCGAAAAGGATTACCTGAATGCACTTTTGTAAGAGAAAATTATGGATCTCGTCTTGACAGGTTCTATTTAAGACGCATTTTTTTTATAACATTCGTATTGTAACCACAGTACCAGTCTCTTTTTCAGACCATTGTATGGTCGTTATGTAAATTAACTGTGGAATATACCACAGGCGAGGTTGAGAAAATTTTATTTAAAACATGACTGTGCTACGGGAGAATACCTAAAATACCAAAATACACAACAAGAATATGAAAAGACAACGGTGTAACAATTGCTAAAGGATTTTAAAAGATTAAGTTTCTTAAGTCTAAAAAAATGAGGATTTTTCTCCCATTCTCCTTGTTTTCTTTCAGGGCACGAACCTCTGAATGGCTAAAACGACAGGTTACTTTTAAGCACTAGACCCTTGTTGGTCTTTGTGCGAGATGTCTGGATGTAATACGAAGTGCCTGTTTCACTATGCATGACGATTACAATACACAAGACGACAGCAGTTTCCATTGTCATTAATGGTTTTTGTAAGGATTCTGAAACATCCTTAAAAAATAAAAATTAAAAAGCGTGTCATGTTCACCTCTAGCCATCCGTTCCTTCTTTCTGTGAGGGGTGGTAATATTCTACATTTCATCGATTGCCTTGAAGATCATACGGACATTTCGGGGCGATCACAAGGGACTGACCCTCTCTGAATTATTCCTTGTAATGTCCTTGCCTCTGTCCATGAGGATCAAGCAACTTCTTGCTGGTAAATACTCCAGTTTTCTGTGGAGTTCCAAACTAACCTGTTATTGGTTAGAAGTTGATTGGCCCATGTTGTTTTTTTTAACAAACTTAAACGCAGACTCCCTTACACAATCTAACATGCTTTGGAATCAATGCATTCTTCTTTGAAAGGTGAAGCGCCTTCTGGCAGTGATGGACTTCAAATGTATCAAAGTTAGGAACTTTCAATCGCGGTTTGTTCAAAAGCACCTAGCATGGTCATCATCAACCATAGGGACCTTTTGATCATCATCAAAGTATGAGACATTTATAACAGGTATGAAATGACTTATTATTACCCCTTCCTCAACTACAGCCAGGGATGGCACTGCTGGGTTTTTCGATGCCAGGCTGAGTTTCTGGGTTTTTAGTTTGAAAATGCCATGAAATCTAGGTGTTTTCTTTCGTTCACTTGCAAGTAAATCAAATAAAATATTTAGGGTCAATCATCCAATAGCATACGGTTTGCAATCTTCCCCGATCGACGATCCCTGCTGTTGACCTGTATGATGTTGCGAGTCTCCATGGAACGGGTTTAATACCTGTATTAATCATATACATAAGGATTAGTGGCTCGTGCGACCACTGGTCAGTCAGGTTTCTATTGTTCTCGAAGTGACAGGTTATAATCCAGCGAAGTTTGTGCACTGTGATCTTTTCTCTTTATTGTCATTTAGTCTCATTTTAACCGATTATTTGACAATGACAGATCAGACACACATACAAAATAAAAAGTGGTACACACAAAGTTTTAGAGAAGAATGGTTGGAAGATATTGAACTGAAAGACTGGTTACGACGTGTTGATAGCAATCCCGATGCCTGTTATTGTGTGTACTGAAAGGTTCAACGAAAGAGTGCCAACAAATCGGTGCTCATAGGTCATAAAAACACCATGAAGCACAAAAAATCTTTTGCTGCTACAAAATCGGCTGTAAAATTAGATTCCTTCTTAGTGAAAAAAGAGCCTTCCACTGATGAACAAGCCGCAAACGCTGAATTGCTTATTGCCGCATATTTTTCTGGACACCTTGTACCATTTAGTCACGTAGATCACTTAGTTGATATTTGTAAGAGAGCGTTTCATGACTGTAAAATAGCTGGGAATATCAATATGAATAGAACCAAATTATCATACATCGTACAGGATGGAATTGCCTTTCATGAAAAATATGAAATATCAGATATTTGCAGGAAACAGAAATTTTCCATAAATTCTAGCAATTGAAGTTCGCTATTTTGACTGGGAGTCACTTGATGTAAAGGTGCTCTACTGGATACTGTGGTTGTGGAAAATGGTTCGTCGGCGGCCCTTTGCGAAGCTGTTAAAGCTCTACTACCCAAACAAAACATTCCCCTGAGTAACATAATTGGATTCGGAAGTGATAACTGCTCAACAATGATGGGCGGCCAAAAAATCGGCTTCCGCAAATTACTAAAGGAAAATATCCCATCTGCTTTAGTTATAGGTTGTGTATGCCACTCATTTGCGCTGTGTTCAAGTCATGCAGTGAAAGATTTACCATTATACCTCGAGACATTTTAGAAAGATTTCCGTTTGATTCAAAATACAGTTAACTCGGGACAGAATAAGATTCCAAGTTAGCTCAGACTGGATGGCTCTCACGGGAAAATGTAATCAAAGCAGTCCTACAACAATGGGACGCTCTCATATTATACTTCCAAACAGAATCGAAAATTGATAAGATTGATGGAGCAAGAAATAAATATGAAACAATGGTCAACCAAGGAACAAAGCACATGCTACTGTTTCTGGAGATTATATTAAAGAAGGTAAATGCACTTAATGTTGAATTTCAATCGGAACATTTTAGATTACATTCTTTACATTCAATGCTCTCAGGCGAATATCATTAGCATTCTTACTTACTTCATTAAAGATGATATTCTAAATTGAAGAAAGTTGTCTGATATTGACCCTATTGATGCATCAGATCACAAAAATATGGATGAAATCTCCCTAGGTGGAAGAGCAATGAATAGGCTAACCCAAGACCCAATCCCCGCTTGAGGTGCTTCTAGATTTAGAACTGATTGTCTAAATTTTCTTGTTGAACTGTGTATACAAATTAGGAAACGCCTTCCCCTTAGTGAAGATGGAGTACTGGTTAAAATGAGAATACTACATCCAAAAGTAACACATGATGTAACACTATCTCCAACATCAATTATACCTCTAGTAATGAATTTTCCTGCAATTGCAGCAGAAAATACACTGAATGACCTTGGCGATGAGTGGCGGTCATTCCGATGCTCAAAAGGCTTACCTTCATCAATCAAATGTATTCCAGAATATTGGTACCTATAGTGTTAGAGATATTAAAGATGGGGTTGGCAAATCCAAATACAGAAATCTGCCAGAATTTATGACAACTTTGACTATATTACCACATTAGTCGGCTACTGTGGAACGCATATTTTCGCAAGTCAATTGTACCATAACCAAGATTACAAATCGCCTAAAAGCTGAGAGTGTGGCCGACCGACTGATGGCAAACAAGCTATTAAAAGATAAAGCAAGTTGTGCATTAACTGGGAATCTAAGAGAGAATTGCTGAAAGAAGCAGTGGAAGGGAAGTGTCACAAAAGATACCAAAATAGGATACAACAACAAAATGAAAATGAGCAGGTGACGATTGAGGGAACAGATGAACTAGACATTTGTGAAATTGATCTTCAAGGAGCCCAAGTTTAAAAATTAAGTGTTGAATTAGATATTATACAAGTTTTTAATGCAGTTTACTAATTTGAATTATCTACATGGTTGTCATTTTAAGGTCTAAGTTTTTTTTCCTGCTAATCTGGGTTTTTGCCATAGCTGATATGGGTTTTTCACTTTTTCGGGAGAGTGGCAACACGACCTGGTCCAAAGAGCTCGCCCCTAAAGGAAGGAGTGACCACCTCTTTGGTGCATCAAAAAATGAAGAGCATATTTATGAATGCAGAAGGGTTCACCATCCGGTCAATGTCTTTTATATGTTAGAGTTGACAGCGGCGATGATTTTCGCGATTAAATTTAAGCCAGTAAATGGAATTTTTTCTCGTGATCTTCTAGCTTTTTCACTAACCCATTAATTTGCATATCTTTTACCGCCTACCTTCCCAGATTGATATATATATATATATATATATATATAATATATATATATATATATATATATATATATATATATATAATATATATATATATATATATATATATATATATATATATATATATATATATATATATATATATATATATATATATATATATATGCTTAAAAATCACAGTAGATGCACGTGACTTCATAAATAAGCGAATACCACGGGAAAATGATAGTCAGGAATCCAAGCGCTTCGTCTTTATTCAGAAAAGTGTGATAAAATCTATTACGGACAGACTGGCAAATCTCTTTCACAGCGTCTTAAGCAACATCAATATTCTGTGAGAACTGGGGCAAATATCGAATGCATTATTTGTACATATGAGAGATTTAGACCATCCTATTAACTGGAGTCAAGCAAAAGCCTTAGTCCCATGTGTTGACAACAGTTAAAAGGAATATCATTGAATCTTGTTTTATCAAGTCAAATAATGAAATGTTCTAAATTTAAGTCTTGGTTTATTTAACTTGATGCTTTCATAATGAAAAAAGTTGTAGATAAATATAAGCAACAAAATTAATATATTCAGTTTTTACATGTTTTGGACCGTAAAAGATACTTCGTAATTTCGGTTAGGGTCAGAATCTGTTTAAGTTTGTGACCGTGTGATATCCGATAATCCTGGATTATCCCCTTTTAATTTTTACCCTTTTGATAATTAACCATCTGGTATTCCCTGATCTTGTTTGTACCTGAGGCCTTCCTCTCCGATTGTACTTCAGTATCTCCTTGACGATGTCTGAATAAAGACGAAAGCGCTTGGATTCCTGACTATCATTTCCCGTGGTATTCGCTTTTATATATATATATATATATATATATATATATATAATATATATATATATATATATATATATATAATATAAATCCATAAATAAAGGTATAAGCCACGAAGGAAAAATAAACAACGGAGCTTCTGCATGATCTTTCGACTCAACCTCCTTTACTCAGCATATAAACTGAGTTGTTTATTTTTCCTTCGTGGCTTATATATGCGATATATTCCAATGTGAAACAGGAAAAAAAATAAAAAAAAAAGTAATTTCGTACTATAATTCGATTACAGTTCTCGAACTCTTTTATTCAAACATAAGTCGATTACCAGGTACGAGCATTGCGTATGCCGGAAGCGGATTCTGAGAAATACAACAAAACCTTTTTCAAAAAGAGGATAACGCTTATATAAATACACCATGACATACTTCATACTGCGTAGGAAATGATTGGGATACATAGTCTGGTAAGTCTAAAAGGTCTAAACTGTTAGCCGTTGACGTGGGAAGATCTACATGAATTTAAATGAAGCCTTACAGATACCACAGTAAAAAAAAAGATAATAATAGAAACAATTTAAAAAAACTGAGCAGTGGGAAAGTTGAACGGAATTGGAAAATAAACACAAGAATAGTTAAGAAACAAAATGCCTGGAATTTGGCCAATTCCTCTTCGTGACAAATGTGATGAATATTACCAGATCCTATTTACCATTCGGGTGTAAGTTTACCTTGATGGTAATCTCAACCATGTACACTAATTTACTTTTCAAAAACGGCATAGTCAAACGGCACATATAAATTGATCCAATAATCTTTCCTTTTTTCTGTGACCAACAGGATAGCTCTCCAATGAATGAACATTTCGTCCCCCGCCGCACCCCCCAAAATAGGTAGGCGGGAAGTTGTCTGCATAAAAGCGCTGAATTCATTTTTTATTTATTATGAAACCACATCTAATCGGAGTATAATAAGACTGCATGAAAGCAAACACAGATCTCAATATTTACGCTACAAATACTAAGGAAGAGTATGACTGTTTGGAGTTGGATCATCGCGCGCGCGCGTGTGTCACACCGTCCTTTTTGAACTCCTAAATCTTTACCATCGCGACATAATTGATCAAGTACTATGTCAGCTTGTAATTATGTATTTCAGCTTATTTCAACAGCCAAAGTAACAGATAATGTACCGAATGTATGTCAGTCCAATAACCGACAGATTGTTTATCGGTTTCACAGGACTTGTCACTTGCAATCGCCGCTACGAGTGGTTTTCGAAAAACACATTCCCATGTTGCCATTCTAATATTTGATTAAATTGCCAGTGAACGTTATGACGGATTTATTCAACTTTGATTTTATCCCAAACATCATAATACACACGGACAGGGATTGTTCTTTTACTTCTGTAACAGAAACTGTAACAATTAAAGATTTCACTGTACCATATTCATTCCGACAGTGGTTCTGAAGAACACCCCATAACACTGGAAAAAGAAAACATCTGTGGACAGCGACGTTTATAAGTGAAGAATTTTCTTACCTACTGATATTCAAATTTGTAGGCTCTAGACGTTACACTTTCCCTTGAGATAATAGTCTTGGGTGTTCGTGGAATATATCTTGGTTATTCGAGAGATTTTTTAATTTCATAAAACTCACTTTTTCCTTATTGAGAGGCGTATGTTCTCTCGAGTTTGAAGACTTGAGGTTTCAGTTTTTTTTTGTTTTTT
>NC_087203.1:26944358-26976072 GCF_015104395.2 Macrobrachium nipponense | reverse complement strand
CAAAGCATTCGGCTTCCTCTCTGTTTCCCCTTAAAATAATGAGCTCTCCTGTATCATGACTGAAGAGTTACGTCATGTATATTTTAACTGTATATCTTTATACCATTCATATAGCCTAATTGTTACGATCGTTTGATATAAATTCCTTCTCTATGCTCAAGAAAGTCAAGAAATGTAGTGTGGCCATATTATTATTATTATTATTATTATTTATTATTATTATTATTATTATTATTATTGTTATTATTATTATTTTATTATCATTATTATTATTATTATTATTATTATTAATAGATGAATAAAGAATTTATGATAAATGCCCCCCCCCCCCCCCCCCCCCTCCCCCCCCCACCCCCCCCCCCCCCCCCCCCCCCCCAACATCGGGAACGAATCAAGGGCGCTTGTTTATGAGGGACTGACCCCATCAGCTGGAAACAGTCATTGGCTGTAGACTGCATATGATTGACAGTTGCCAACAATAAAGAAGGGATCTAACGTAAAGACCTGTGGTAGCACAAGGGAAGTTTTTCCTAGCAACACAAAGTAACTGTTCTTTCAGGACAACTAACATTTAATATTAATAGCCTTTCCAAGTTGTTCTTGTATCCAGGACTCTCTCTCTCTCTCTCTCTCTCTCTCTCTCGTTCTGGTGAATGATACCCGAATGATGGCTCAATATACGCTTGGGGAATGCAACCTGCCTCGCTTGACTGTTTAAAGGTTTGGTGAAATCCTTTATTTTCATCTATCACCTGTGCATTGAATGGTCTACTGAAGTTCCTTGCAGTTTCAGGATTTGATCTATGTTAACAGGAGAACTATTACAAAGATGATTTCTTGCTACTAAGGAATTTTCTAAAAATTTTACCTGGAGGTGCTTTCCGGACACTAGAAGGATTGGTAGAAATGGAAATGAAATCGGAACAAGTTGCTGATAAACAACTTAAATCTAGCTCCGAAACTAACAGAGTCAAAGGAAGCTAAGACATCATAAGCTAGTCAAGAAAATAAAACACCCTCACAGAACAAGATCTTGTGTGTGAAGTAATATAAGTAACACATTACTGCCACACTTAAACATTTTGAGTGAGGGGTTACATGATTTGTATTAAGCAGTTCTCTGCTCTGTGAAAGTACTGACCTTCCAAGTAAGCCTTCATAACTGATTAAAATATCTGAAAGTTGACATCAGTACTAGTTACGAAAGGAAGATGAATCGTCGAGGGAGCTAATTTTATACAAAATACTGCGCTCTCTCTAAAGAAATGTTATAAATACACAGACCATAATAGTAAGTTTGAGAGTATAGCCGGTATTTATTATTATTATTATTATTATTATACGGACCAAAATGTAGATCACTCTTTTTAACGTTATAACCGAGATTGTTATTAGGCGCAGTCTTGTAATGGCTGTTTTGTGAGGGCTTTTATTTTCTTGACTAGCTTATGATGCCTTAGCTTCCTTTGACTCTGTTATTTTCGGAGCTAGATCTAGGGTTGTTTATCAGCAACTTGTTCCGATTTCATTTCCATTTCTACCAATCCATCGAGTGTCCGGAAAGCACCTCTCTTGGTAACGGAATGGTCCTCAGAACCTTATAAGCCTTTCGACGACACCTATATCATTGCTGATGAGAACTGTTATCCAGTTCAGTGATCGTTAGAATCACGTGAAATAGCCCTTGTTCTCTTCGCTTGCGAGACTTTCGTCAGAGTTACGTACTACGATTATTTCTCTTTCTCAAACGGTGTCTCCCTATTAAATTCCCTTTTATTATCAGTAAATCTGCTTTCCCCAGTAGTCCTCATTCTGTTCCTGTCATTGTTTCTGCCTCTATCAGTGACACCAATTCTCGTTTTCCAGGAAAGTTGTTTTGTTTAATAAAAAAAAAAAGAAAAAAAAAAGTTGACGACTGTTTATTTCTTTGAATCAGGGTCGTGTTCATATTTGAAAGGCGTCCTTTGGAGAAAGTCAGTTATAGTACCCATTTTGTTTCTGCAAACGACAGTTTTACATA
Source organism: Macrobrachium nipponense (assembly GCF_015104395.2). Classification (NCBI taxonomy): domain Eukaryota; kingdom Metazoa; phylum Arthropoda; class Malacostraca; order Decapoda; family Palaemonidae; genus Macrobrachium; species Macrobrachium nipponense. Next base: position 26,974,052 of record NC_087203.1, on the reverse strand, counting down.
TTTGTTTCTCTTGAAAGCCGAGTGGACCCAATTCGACCATCCTTTCTATATTCTAAACCAAAGGCTCGGGTTCGAATCCAGCCCAGCGCGGAAGTACTTATCACTTATACTTCTTGTGGGTGTAAACTGTTACCAAGGCAAAGTAATTCGATAGTAAACGAAGTTTGTGACTTAAAGTTAGTGAATATAAGTCACCTGTTCATAAGTGACAAAAAGTATATATCGAATTTTTGCCTCCGAAGCATGTTCATATATACTTTATCATGTTCATATATACCTTATATTTCATAACCAAATATTCTATAAGTAACTTATGAGACATGTAAATCGTCAGCTATCGATTACTCGTAATTCACAATTTTTTATATTATTTTGTTTGAATATCAGTCAGCATCAAGCCTTGCAGGTTGCACAACTGATATGTCTTACAAGTAATCTGTAGTTTTTGTCTTAAATGCTACTAATTTTCACTTGCTTAATAAGTAATTAAAGATTTACCTGACTAGTTAGTAATTTACGTCTTACAAGATATGTAGTTGATAATTTTCCATGTCTCAAACGTTATTTATAGAATATTTGGTTATGAAATAGTAAAGTACTGATACTATAAAGGCAGGACACCTATTACTGGATTTTACTTACTTCTAATCCATTAAATAACTTCCCTGGGACAGAAAGTCGCTATTTAAAAAAAGCCTATCTATGGATGACTAGCATGTAGACAAAAAAAAAAAAAAAAAAATCATGAACCTGCAGTGAGGTTTTTTATTCTCATAAATTTTACTATTAGACGTCATAGAATTCTAGTGATGATATTTGACTACAAAACGGGCCTGTGATTTGAACTGAATTTGAAAACAGCGTCCGTCCTGAGATCTAACAAAATGTTTACATTTCAATTTTTGGAGATCTAACCGTTCAGCAGAGTTCATACAGAGCCAAATTTAATACGATTTCCTTCCTAAAAAAGAAAAACGGAACCCTGTAAGATTATGTGTGAAAGCTGCTTGTGGTGTGCGTTCTTTGCAGCCATTCTGAGCATCTTAGTGGAAAAAAGCATTTCGTTATTTTCTGCGATATTTTCTGCATGTTACGAAATTTGGTGCATTATTTCCTACGCCGATTGTAAGAGGTTTAAATAGAATTCGTATTGTGGAGATGAAAGTTATTGTGTCTGCTGCCCATCATTTGCCCCAATTATTTTATAAAAAAAAAAAAAAAAATGAGAATAAATCTAAGTGAGAAATGGATTCTTAATTTCGGTATACCTTTACTATTGTTTGTGTTTCCATTGTTCGAGCTCTTTATTCCAGAGTTTGAAAGCTTCATAAATCTTCTACACCCGTCTAAAATATTTAGTCCTGTAAGATCTTACTTTTCGTACTATTTGGTACTATTTGGTTATGCTTTGTTCCTATTTCAAGTTCCAAGCTCTTCCTGTTCCCTCATTGTGACATTCCTTAATACCTGCCAATGGAAACCAAGTGTACGATTCTCAGCAGTCCCCAGATATTTAATCCGAGCTTTGACTACAGCCGATGCTTCTTCCGCTTTTATTTATTTATTTTTTTAGGGGGTTGTTGCTTAGTGTCTATAAACTTCTTGTTCTTTCCGACGTTCTTTCTGATCCCACCTGATATTCAGTGACAGTTGTATAATTACTGAAGAAGGCCGAGGAATGATTTATGTCGCTCCTTCCACAGGTATTGGTGGATACTCAATTGTATATTAAACATGATTGCATAAAAGTTAAGCGCCTGATTTATCTTAAGTACAATGGAAGTTTCGTGTTCTTAAGACTCTTTCTACAACTACAGTGGTATTGTCTCATTCGGGTTAGCCTTACCGTCATACACCGGACCCTGTTTATTTAGTTTATTTATTCAACGCGGCTGTGATTTCGTATTAAAGAACGCAGTTTTACATTTGGTCAGAATTAAAAAGAAACTCGGAATTTAGATCAAATTAAAATAGCATTGTATTTGCGTCATTTCATGTATATATATATATATATATATATAATATATATATATATATATTATATATATATTTATATATATATATATAATAATATTTATATATATTTATATATATATATATAAATATATAATATATATATATATATATATATATATATATATATATGATATATATCTATATGTTTAATGTTTGTGAACATTTGTTTTAGGATCCATTAACAGATTCATATATCATAATCCTAGAAAACTGTAAAAACTTGGCATTATGAAATGTAAATTCAAACTTTTCACCTCCAAATGGGTCTGTCTTTATCACTTACATTTAGACAGTTACAAACTTAATTTCTGAATGCCTTTGCATAATTCTTCTGAATCCTTTGTTTGTTTTCCATCCATTGTTGTTTTTACGAATCGCAGAATGTGTCTTTATTATGGTTTAGTTTGAGAAACGCAGATTGTGTGTTTTTTTATCAGTTAATTTTCAACATTTTATATTTCGAGCAATCCAGCGTGAATGCGAGCTTATTTCTTGCTATTTTCGTACTTCGCTTTTCTTAACGTGTTCCATCATTCAGCCGATGTTTAATTTAAAAGAGAGAGAGAGAGAGAGAGAGAGAGAGAGAGAGAGAGAGAGAGAGAGTGTGTATTTACCCGTTGTATTTGTCCCGTTTCTTTCTTTGCATCAAAGTGGGTGAGATACCTACCGAGACTTGTTCAAATAATTCATTGCATATTCACATAGTGCACTTTCTCATAAACCATTTAGACTTTTAATAGCTATTCGTCACACTTAATACATTTATACATACCTTTTTCATCTGCCTTTCACGTCTCCTTCCTTTTAAAACGGTTTCTAAGTTTGTCAAACACTTTGGATTCGGTCAACAAAAACCGAGATACCGGGTACAAAATAATTCTAAAGCGAGTTAGTAAATTAACAGAGACTAAGAAGTTAATGTTTGGTGCGATATTTCCGTTTTATTTCACCCAAATGGGCGACTTACAGCACCTTTATCCCAGTTTCCGTATATATCTCCTATCTATTCCCACCCCATCAGCAACAAAGATTTTTCCTTGTGCCTTGATGGGAAAGCTGTCGCTTTGAGTAATGCCACTACTGGAGCCTCTAGTTTTGTCCTAGACATTTGTTTTAGATGACGCCCTGAAGAGAGAAAAACGTATTTGTCATGTAGATGTCTTTTTTTATTGTGATTTCATAGTTCTCTAATGTGACAAGATAATAGAGATTTGTGACTCATTGTAGTGTACTGGGTAAAGAAAAGTAATTATATTCTCCTATTTCCCGTTTTCTTTTCGAGTGACTGAGCTCGTTATGTGTCCTCTCTGCAGAAAAAAGAAAGATTACAAAGGTGGAATGATGCAATATCTTTGATGATGCTGATCACAAGGGAAACTCACTTTCATTAACTTGCACAAAAGCAATAAGTAAAGAGCGTACCCCCTCCAAGGGATGCTACACAACATAGATGCTTTTGTATGAGTCCCACCAATAGATTTATGTAGTGTTCGTAGACACTCGATCGTTTTGCTTATGGAAAAGCAACTAAAACGTAAATGAATAATAATAAATGTAATTTTCATGAATAAAATAGGTCAAATGCTTAATGGCTTCCGCCAAACCAGCCCAGTTGAACAACTGAAATTAATCGAAGCCCTCATCTCTTCATTAACGCACATTAAACATATTACATCAAACACTGTCTGGTCATGTGTATTTCTATCACACGTTTTCGTGATCCCTCTTATTGTGGCGTTAGTATGAAATTACTTTGTTGTAAACCAGCGTTACCAAATTAGCACTGATATTAATATTTAATTTATTTTCGCCACTTATAAACTTTTATGTCAAAATGCCTCGACCCCCTCTGTCATGACTGCAATGATAATATCTTGTTCTAAGAGCAGAGAGTTAAGTCTCCCTTACACAACCCTAAATACGGATGTATTTGAAGAAAATCTGAAAATTCCTTCAACAAATTATAACATTTTGGATCCAATGGGGTCGAAGATGATCCCAATACAGTTTTAAGTTTCATTTCGAAATCATTTTTCATTTGAATGAAAAACTGAAAATATTTAAGCGTTGTGTTTATGTGTACTTTTAACTATAGAAATCATGAGGTTCTGTCACAAATAGGATGATGCTCGAGAGAGAGAGAGAGAGAGAGAGAGAGAGTTCAAATAAAAATAAATATTCAGGTTCTATGCTCCATTGCATTGTATTTTCAACAAAGGCAGTCGGCAATTGAGTGCTCAAGCGATTAGCTTAACAGCAAGGAACAATGCCGTGATATTTTCATTGGGTTCTTTGTTAAAAAATAGTATTTCCAATATCCAAGTATTGAATATAGATATCTGGTACAATAACCTATATATTCTCGGTGAGTTATGTATTTCTTGAATTCATAGATTGTCTGGTTTCACTCCTGAGTAGTATTTTGTAACTATGTAATTTTCCACACACACACGTACGTATATATATATATATATATATATATATATATATATATATTTATATATATATATATATATATATATACACACATATAAACATACATGTAGATGTGTGTATGTGTGTGTGGTGCACAGTGGTAAGGTTCATGCCTACCAATCGAGGGGACCTGGTTTCAAATCCCGCCGTTGTTCAGTGGCTTGGGATGGGGCCATTGCAAAAAACCCAGTACCCTAAACCTCGGGAGATGTAGTAGGAGAATATGTACCAGCCCTCAGGCTAGGGGAGGGGGGGGGGGGGTTTGAACAGGCCTAGCGACACACTGGCTACGTTTCTTTGGGCATCAGGAACTTTTGGCCCCACTGGCTGTCAGCCTAAGAAACAAGAGATCAGCGGCTAACCTGTGAGCCTCTCAGAGCCCTAGGAACACTTTAACTTCTAACTCACTAACTTATATATATATATATATATATATATATATATATATATATATATATATATATATATATAAGTTAGGGTGGAAAAGATATGTATGGCACCACAACCTGTAAGTATTTTAATTTTGTAATACTACCTGAGTACCATATCAGCCCTGATGAATGACGTTTGTCTAGTAATCAATGAAAAGGTATGTAAGCTTTTTTTTTGCACAATAAATTGTTTTTTCTTCTTCCGTTGGGATCGAACCAAGGTCTTTCAGCTGAAAGGCAAGGGCGCTACCAACCGCAACACACAAGTCATGAAAAAGGTTTGAACCTAAGTACCATTGTGCTTAAGGCTTTTTTGGGTGGGGGGTGGGCGCCTACGGCCTAGCACACCAGCGAGTTTTACCCATCTTCTTGACTCAGCAGTGACCCAATTGACAGCATTTCTGATTTGAATACCCCTCGTGTGAATATGATGCTATATTTACTCAGAATAGTTAATTCGAATGAAATGCTTTCAATTGGGTCACTGATAGGTTGGGAAGTTGGGCACAGGCAGTAGGTCTGCCCAGTACAAATAAGCCTTAGGTGCAGTGCAGTGGTACTTAGGTTCCAACTTCTCTCATGACCTGTGTGGTCCAGTTGATAACACCCTTACCTTTCAATTGAATGACTTCTGTTTGATCCAAATGTAAGTCAGAAATTTATTTCTGTTCCACACATGATAGTATTAAATATACTATATATATATATATATATATATATATATATATATATATATATATATATATATATATATATATATATATAGTATATTTAAAATCTATCATGTGTGGAACAGAAATAAATTTCTGACTTACATTTGGATCAAACCTCGGGAGATGTAGTAGGAGAATATGTACCAGCCCTCAGGCTAGGGGAGGGGGGGGGGGGGTTTGAACAGGCCTAGCGACACACTGGCTACGTTTCTTTGGCATCAGGACTTTTGGCCCACGGAACCCCCTGTCAGCCTAAGAAAACAAGAGATCAGCGGCTAACCTGTGAGCCTCTCAGATCCCTAGGAACACTTTAACTTCTAACTCACTAACTTATATATATATATATATATATATATATATATATATATATATATATATATATATATATATATATATATATATATATATAAGTTAGGGTGGAAAAGATATGTATGGCACCACAACCTGTAAGTATTTTGTAATTTTGTAATACTACCTGAGTACCATATCAGCCCTGATGAATGACGTTTGTCTAGTAATCAATGAAAAGGTATGTAAGCTTTTTTTTTGCACAATAAATTGTTTTTTTCTTCTTCCGTTGGGATCGAACCAAGGTCTTTCAGCTGAAAGGCAAGGGCGCTACCAACCGCAACACACAAGTCATGAAAAAGGTTTGAACCTAAGTACCATTGTGCTTAAGCTTTTTTGGGGGGTGGGCGCCTACGGCCTAGCACACCAGCGAGTTTTACCCATCTTCTTGACTCAGCAGTGACCCAATTGACAGCATTTCTGATTTGAATTACCCCTCTGTGTGAATATGATGCTATATTTACTCAGAATAGTTAATTCGAATGAAATGCTTTCAAGGTTGGGTCACTGATAGGTTGGGAAGTTGGGCACAGGCAGTAGGTCTGCCAGTTACAAAGCCTTAGGTGCAGTGCAGTGGTACTTAGGTTCCAACTTCTCTCATGACCTGTGTGGTCCAGTTGATAACACCCTTCCTTCAATTGAATGACTTCTGTTTGATCCAAATGTAAGTCAGAAATTTATTTCTGTTCCACACATGATAGTATTTAAATATACTATATAATATATATATATATATATATATATATATATATATATATATATATATATATATATAATATAGTAATAAATATAATATCATGTGTGGAACAGAAATAAATTTCTGACTTACATTTGGATCAAACCTCGGGAGATGTAGTAGGAGAATATGTACCAGCCCTCAGGCTTAGGGAGGGGGGGGGGGGGGGGGGGGGGGTTTGAACAGGCCTAGCGACACACTGGCTACGTTTCTTTGGTTTGGCATCAGGACTTTTGGCCCACTGGCTGTCAGCCTAAGAAACAAGAGATCAGCGGCTAACCTGTGAGCCTCTCAGAGCCCTAGGAACACTTTAACTTCTAACTCACTAACTTATATAATATATATATATATATATATATATATATATATATATATATATATATATATATATATATATATATATATATATATATATAAGTTAGGGTGGAAAAGATATGTATGGCACCACAACCTGTAAGTATTTTAATTTTGTAATACTACCTGAGTACCATATCAGCCCTGATGAATGACGTTTGTCTAGTAATCAATGAAAAGGTATGTAAGCTTTTTTTTTTGCACAATAAATTGTTTTTTTCTTCTTCCGTTGGGATCGAACCAAGGTCTTTCAGCTGAAAGGCAAGGGCGCTACCAACCGCAACACACAAGTCATGAAAAAGGTTTGAACCTAAGTACCATTGTGCTTAAGGCTTTTTTGGGGGGTGGGCGCCTACGGCCTAGCACACCAGCGAGTTTTACCCATCTTCTTGACTCAGCAGTGACCCAATTGACAGCATTTCTGATTTGAATTACCCCTCTGTGTGAATATGATGCTATATTTACTCAGAATAGTTAATTCGAATGAAATGCTTTCAATTGGGTCACTGATAGGTTGGGAAGTTGGGCACAGGCAGTAGGTCTGCCCAGTACAAAGCCTTAGGTGCAGTGCAGTGGTACTTAGGTTCCAACTTCTCTCATGACCTGTGTGGTCCAGTTGATAACACCCTTACCTTTCAATTGAATGACTTCTGTTTGATCCAAATGTAAGTCAGAAATTTATTTCTGTTCCACACATGATAGTATTTAAATATACTATATAAATATATATATATATATATATATATATATATATATATATATATATATATATATAGTATATTTAAATACTATCATGTGTGGAACAGAAATAAATTTTCTGACTTACATTTGGATCAAACAGAAGTCATTCATTGAAAAGGTAAAGGGTGTTATCAACTGGACCACACAGGTCATGAGAGAAGTTGGAACCTAAGTACCACTGCACTGCACCTAAGGCTTGTACTGGGCAGACCTACTGCCTGTGCCCAACTTCCCAACCTATCAGTGACCCAATTGAAAGCATTTCATTCGAATTAACTATTCTGAGTAAATATAGCATCATATTCACACAGAGGGGTAATTCAAATCAGAAATGCTGTCAATTGGGTCACTGCTGAGTCAAGAAGATGGGTAAAACTCGCTGGTATGCTAGGCTGTAGGCGCCCACCCCCCAAAAAAGCCTTAAGCACAATGGTACTTAGGTTCAAACCTTTTTCATGACTTGTGTGTTGCGGTTGGTAGCGCCCTTGCCTTTCAGCTGAAAGACCTTGGTTCGATCCCAACGGAAGAAGAAAAAAACAATTTATTGTGCAAAAAAAAAAGCTTACATACCTTTTCATTGATTACTAGACAAACGTCATTCATCAGGGCTGATTATGGTACTCAGGTAGTATTACAAAATTAAAATACTTACAGGTTGTGGTGCCATACATATCTTTTCCACCCTATTGATTACTAGACAAACGTCGTTCATCAGGGCTGATATGGTACTCAGGTAGTACAAAATTTAAATACTTACAGATAACTACGTTGGGAAATTACAATATGTTGAATAGGAATTACCCATTAAGTGATTGCACTGTATAATTAGTCTTAAGTATTACAAGATATTGAACTTTTATATATATTTTTCAATATATAAAAAAAATTATTTGAATGTCTGCTATACAAGATACACATTTTATCAGGTTTCTGTTGAGGTACACAATTGCTACGGAGTAACGTGGTATACTATGGAGTAAATAATGAGCAATGTTTTACTTTATAACAGGTTAAAATTTTAAATAATTACTTGACAGTATGAATGACATTCAGATGAGATCAACACATTAGATTTTATAATATTATTATAAGAAAAATTTAGATATACAACAGTTTTAATGATGTTAACACGAAGCTCCAAAATAGGATGTACTACAATGTAGTTTTATGCTCAATATGCTAATATAGATATTTAACTGAATGAGTTACATTTAGATGAGTCAACATATAAATTTTAAATAAACGTTATAAAAAAGACCCATAACAATTTACAGATAATTATTTTGCTGAAAAAGTTGCATTTAGAAGAGGTCAAAACATAGGATTTTAAGAAAATATAAAAACAAAGTAGAAATACAACAGTTATTTCTTATGCTACTAAGTGAATAAAACATACTACAATTTGATTTTGTACAACATGATACATTAAATACAAGTCTATTGACTATCTGGAGCAAGCAAATTTTGGATGAGTATTGATAACCCTTTTCAGCACACCAGGTTGCAGAAAATGCTTGGGTAGGTCAACTCCACTCAGTCCTTGTGGCCTGTAATGAGTAATCTCTTCACACTCCACGAGATAATGACTTAGAGTGTGCTTCCTTAACATGTTTCTGATGGACTGACAGCTGGCAGTACCTCCCAAAGGTATCGGCCAGCATACTTAGTCTGCTATAAGTTGTTTGCTCTCTTTTGCTCTCCAGTCCACAGAGTTTGTAGTCAGGTGGTTTACCTCCAGTAATTTCAAGGTATTTTCTTATTGATGAGTGTGTTTCTTTGAGCATCTCTATTCTCTCATTGTATCTTTGCATTATTTCCATACCAACTGAGTCCTTCAACATACTCAGGGATGGTGTCAGTTTGTAATCCACTCTCTCCTTCCTTGCGCCTTCTTTAGCAAGCTCGTCGGCTCTCTCATTGCCTTTGATTCCAATGTGTGAAGGCACCCATATGAATGCAACCATTCTGTCTGCTCGTCTGATCTGTGATAGCAAGTCTATAGCTCTTACTCACTATGATATTTGATCAGCTTTCTTGGTGTTAGTGATTGCAGGGCACTCAGGCTATCTGTTGCTATTATGGCATTGTCCTTATTCCTATTTATGATACTCAGGGCAGCTGTAATACCTAGAAGTTCTGACTGTAATATGGAGCATCCATCTGATGATCGTAATGACAGAGAGTATACCTCCTCTCCATTCTGATATACAGTTACCCCGCTTCCTGCTCTACCATCTTCCAGAAGTGACCCATCTGTATAATAATGTACCCGTTCCCCCTGAATACTGTCCAGCCTCTGAAAATAGTCATCCTTCAGCAATGCAGGATTCATCTCTTCCTTTTTCCCTTTTAAAGCTGATAGCAATATCTCAGTCTCTGGTATGCTCCATGGGGGGATGCCTTTTACATCTATCTTGGTTACGTCTAAGTATTCTTTCATGCTAGAACCCTCTATTAATTGTCTTGCTGCAGTAACTCAACCATTCTTTAATCTTCTAGGATAGCTGTGAATTAGAGTATCTCTTGTTAATCCATGGTCATCCGTCATGACGGACCTATACAACTGGATGATTGCTGTTCTTGATATTCTGTGATATATTGGATGCAGACCTGCCTCATTCCTCAATATTTCTTGCCTTACACATTTAGGTGCCCCTATTATACTTCTTGCTGCCTTGTTCTGGATGATTTCTAGGATACCAATATAGCTCTTCCTCAGCGACAGCAATGTCCTACTACTGTAGTCAATTATTCATCTTATCATAGATGTATAAAGTCGCTTCACCATAGGTACACTTGCACCCACAGAGCCACATGCTACTTTCCAAAGAAGGCGTAACCTTGCTGCTGAAGCCTGTACTATTCTCTTAACTTCATAAAATTTATGACACCTGTTATTGAGTATGACACCCATGTACTTGTACTGGGCTACCTTCTCTATTCTCTGCCCTTGTATGGTTGCAGTATCAAGGGGTTTGCATGGTACCCCTTGCTATCATCTTAGTCTTTTCAGGTGATATGACTAATCCTATACGTTACATAATGATGTGCATGCCTGCATTGTCTGTTTTATTCTCTTATCTATGGTAGCTAGTACTACTATGTCATCTGCATATATGGTTATTATGATTCCTGGAATATTAATTTTTTCTAGCATATTCATTAGAATATTAAAAAGAGTGGGTGATAGAACACCTCCTTGAGGGGTACCCAACTCCATTTTTTCCCATCTTGATAGTACACCTTCGAAGTAGACACAACTGATTCTATCTGTTAGGTAATCCATTATGAGCTGTAGGAGTCTTCCTTCTATCATTTCTGCCAACTCTGTCAAAATAAATATATGGCTAGCCCTATCAAAGGCTCCCTTTAGATCTATGAACACTGTGTATTTTAACCCTAAGGCTGCACTACTCTATGAATACAGTGGTGTGTGCTCCTCCCAGGTATGTAACCATATAAATTCTTTGAGAGCTTTTTCCTAATAAAGAAATTGAGCCTATTTAGTAACATTCAAAATCTATTTACGTATATATACCGTATTTATATATATTTGTGTGTTTGTAAGCGTATACACACACACACACATAAACTATATATATATATTATATATATATATATATATATATATATATATATATATATATATATATATATATATATATATATATATGTTGTGTGTGTGTGTATGCGTGCTTGTGTGTGCACAAAATGACTGAGTTAACAAGATAGTACTTAGGAAAGGCAGCAGACATTCTGTGAATTGTACGACAGACGCGAAATCAATTTTCTGTTTCTCCTAACAGCTGAATACATTACACAAACTGTTATCTACCAAAATGTTGATTCGTTAAGAGTTACACTTGACTGGCCAACTCAAGGAGAAATATCTCTTAGAGTAAGTTTGAAGAACTTTTCAAAAGTTTCCCCTTCAAGTTGTTTCTCAAAGCATGGGAGAATGACTTTCAAAGTATCGGGGCTTTTGGACATAAATATCCTCACACCCCCCCCCCCCCTCCCACAAGAAAAAAATAATGGAATTAATATATTTAACTAAATTCAACTGTTGACGAACTAAACTTGAATCAATTCATTTGGAGCAATGCCGAGAAGCGAACAAGTATTTCGGAGGGAAATATATATTACACCGTGATTACCTAAGGATTCATTTAGCCGAGATTTTGAGCCATTTAACTATTCCACATCCCCGCCTTGAGTAATATTTGTCTCACAGTACAGTTTATTTAATATTTATGTCCTCTTTATCTCAACAAAATTTCCATATGGTTAAATCCCTCTTCGCAGATTTACTAGATATTTTCAAGATGACTTCCCTTCCGCAAGAGGTATGGTAATCGACAGCAACATGTATGATCATTTAGGTCCTTTTAGATAAAAGTACAGTCCTAATATTTATTTACAGAAATGACCACCTTTAATAAGTTATAAAACTTTTGTTGTGTACAAATGGAAAGAAATATTAATTAAAATGTTCCTTAAACAAAACCCTGAAGACTTTGCGTGGATTTGAGAAAAAAATCTTTGTATTCCTGTACCAACGAGAGACCAGCTTAACACTATTTTTGCAAAGGATGCTGATTTGTGTATTTTCCACTACGCTTCCCAGAATATTACGCTTTCATGTAATCTAAAAATATTCGCAATTATTTGAAGAATCCAAATTAGAATGACTGTTAGATGTTAAAGCGAAAGAATGTACTATTAGAGGGCTAGTGGACAAGAATCACTCCTATTAGGATATTATAAAAAATCACACAATTTGGTTATGTTAACGAAATGATAAAGAAATTGGGATTGCAAATTAAGTTACCGTAACAATAAAATAATTTCACATAACTAAAGTCCAGGGAGAAAAGGAGTAATTCACAGTATCAAAACATTAGAATAAAAAGAACACTGTTAAATTTTTTTATGGATACCACAATTTACTTAATCATATGAAATAAAACTGGGTGAATAGTAGTATTTTTTTTCTATCTAAACTAAGCTAATTTATTGCTTAGAAAAAAATATCTGGTATGGAATATTTCAACAACAGGTCCAATATTTTCCATTTTGAAACTATTTGTTAATTTGAACCATTTCGCTATAAATACTAGGTGGATCGAAGCAAAAGTCTGTAAATAATATAAAACTACCAAACTGATTGGATATTTATGTTAACTCTTATTAAGGTTTCGATAAAAACTCTTATCCCTTTGGTTAGAAGTGAGAAGTATACAAATGCGTACCAGTTGCATTTTGGTACTTATGAGAATGAACAGAGAGAGGCAAGAACGATTTCGTAGTCATTATGTGCTCTCTAATAGGGCTGAATTTCCATATGCTTCCAACAAAAGATAAGAATGCAACTGAAGATTATATGACCGAGAAACGTTTTTTTAAAAAGTAATTTTACACTTTCTTGCGATAAGGAGACTCTCTTGCTAGACCTTGTTACGAAGTAAGTCTTGATTTTATAAAAGCAAGGAAGCAAGGAATTAAGGTGAACTCTTAGGGAAAACGGTAAAGTTATTTCACTGGTTGCAAGGAGGTTGTATGTAGTTTAATTACATCCACGCTATAATCCCTTGCCTTTTTAGAGAAGTTCAACTCGAGTAGAAATCCGAATGCACAGGTTGTGTGATTGTTTGGACTTCGACGAAGAAATAACTGCTTTAAAGAGAGATACCACTTAAGATGTCGATTTTTTTCCTGATCTTGAAAAAATTGAGACAAGAAACTGATAGAATGAAAGATACCAATTAAGTAAGGTTGTGTCATGAAGACCGTAGAGCAAGAAAATTGGTAATTGAAAAATTACCATTTCAGGACGGTCCTGGTAGCCCGTCATCATTTCAATGGAATCTAGATATGCAGATTCATGTCTCGTGTAATATTCGAGTCTCTTAACTTTGTTACAATCTTTGTTGATATCGTTCAACATGCCCGAGTACTCGTACTGAGGAAGCTACTAAAATTCATTACTTGACGAGCAAGATTTCATATAAAGAAGAATACTCATATTGGAAGTAAGAAGTATGTACAGAAAATCAAATAAAAGACACTTTGACATAAGATGGCTGTGTATAAACGTATGAAATTGTTGAGCATGATAACTGTAAGGAGACTTGCGGTTTCGTTAACTTAAGAACTTACTGTTCTGGTAGTTCTAGATTAAAGCCTTGCTCATTATAGTGTTTTTAATTGGAGGTAATTATGTGGAAGCAACAAGAAAGGTCTGTTATGAACCTCTGTGCCGTCCAATGTAAGGGTAAAATATACAGCTGTTTTAATTTCTGAAGGACTCAATCTACGTTGGTTTTAGCCGATTGTCAACGACAAGGAAAAGGAAAAGACCCCAACTCCGCAATCCCAAAGCCTATTTCATGCTTGGCTGTCTACAAAGACATAACAACAACAACGCCTTTCGATAAGATGGCGGTGAAATTTTATTTGTTAGTTTTGATTTTGCTTTTTAACAAGAAATAAATAGTTGAAACGCAAATGGATAAAGTATTTAATTATTGTATGATAATTTAGATCGATACGAAAGTTGTTCTCTCTAACGCGGAGAGTTGAAATGAACGACGGCAGAAATGAATCATTACACATCCATCCCTTTGGTGGATGTCATCGTGAATTTCCCAAACAGTCGTCATCAGGTTGAGCGTGGTTGCCATTAGCCAGTGATTTCCTAACTGATTAGAGGATTAAGCTTTGGTCTGTGCGGCTCTCTCATTAACCCGCTACCGCCAGTCTCTCTCTCTCTCTCTCTCTCTCTCTCTCTCTTACTTATTCCAGGTGTTAGCACTTTCAAACAGTGTCAGAGCCTGATAACGGACGGGGAGGGAATGGAATTGGGTAGTCTTATAACAACTCGTTGTTCCCTTTATTATTATTATTATTATTATTATTATTATTATTATTATTATTATTATTATTATTATTATTATTATCATATCTCCAAAATTATTAAAATAAAATGCGATTCCAGTGCTTGGGTACACAGCCTTGTATAAGCTTAGGAATATGCTATTCAGAAATTGCATATATTCCGATTAACAACCTCAATCGTATTGAGGACACAAGAGGACATTTATGCAACTGCAGCGTGTGCTTTTGATTTCTAAAAATGATAAAAAACAACGTGTAAAAAGCTCGAAATGATAAAACAGAGGTTCTTAACCAGGGGAGGCGCGAGCCCAAGGAAAAAAAAAACTTATTATATTCGTCATTCTCTTAACAAGAGTGAGGAACTGACTGATATTCGGAAGTTTATGAAAAAATGCAAAAGTATCGCCTTTTAACGTCAGTTTCCTAGAGTCTACTACTCTAGTTAGGCTCGTTGGTCTGACCAGGTTTTGTCATTATTGACCTCCTTTCCTATCCCTCGAAACCCCTTCGCTTTCTCTTTTTTTTCCTTTAAACCTGGGAGGGAATTTTACTCATAGATGCAAGGGGGCGTGAAAGGAAGGACCAAATCTTAGAGGGGGCGTGGTCATAAAAAGGTTAAGAACCACTGTGATAAAGTATTTACAACCAGCAATTTACACAGATTCCACCCAAAATATCGAGAAGATTTGATGGTCTTGCCCAGTGTGAGAAGTGAGCAGGGTCAGCATAATATAGATATAATTAGTGGACGTAAATGAAATTTCTATTGCCCTGATTGGGCTTGGATAACCCTGATAGCAAATGTCTCTCAATCAGTCAGTCATTTTCCTTGAAACTCTGACGTCACACAAGTTGTAGAATTTGTCAAATTGTCTTTATACTTGCAAGCCAAACTGTCACTGAAGAGAGGGCAAATATGCGAAAAATGATCGAATCATAAAATTTTTAAAAGCATAACATGAAAATGACATCGTCAACGCTATTTCCACCTAATATGAATATGTATAATCTATATATATATATATATATATATATATATATATATATATATATATATATATATATATATATATATATATATATATATGTATATATATACACACACACATATATATATATATATATGTATATATATATATTATATATATATATATATTATATATATATATATATATATATATATATATATATATATATATATATATGTGTGTGTGTGTGTGTGTGTGTGTGTGCGTGTGTTTGCATTTGCAGATTACTAGGCCGCATCATTGCAAAAGTACTGTCAAGACTGTTCCTCAGCTTTACTATAATGGGAATAAAAATAAATTTTTGCCCCCCATCGCAGGTTAGTATCTAAATTGTGGCACGGATCAATAGGTTGGATCCAAATAAAGTATTGAGACCACGGTGTTTATGCTCTATTTGAGTAGGTAATCATCCCTGTTCGTCAAGAAAAGAAACAGTGCTGTAGGTACCATTAGGGTTGTGAAAAAAAAAACGTTTTTTTTTTTTTTTTCATTTCGTGTTTTTTTTCGATTTTGTTTCCTTTTCTCCCAATTTTCATGTTCTGGACCTTTCTGGTAATCTTGCCAATACTTAATATGGACATATGATATTCTTAAAGACTTCCACCTTCCTTCTAGATTAGAGAAAAATTAAAATAATGATATTTAGGGTAAAAATGCTTCTTCAATTTATAATTAGAACCTGAGATATATAAAGTATTACTAAGAATTTCACTTAGTCTCAAAATATAATGGTATTTTTTCTAGCTATTTGAGTATGCTGATATTTGCTTTCCTTTAATGCTGAATTTTGATGAAAAATAATTTTCTTTTGAGATCAGAATATGAAACAATGAAATAGCCCTATGAAATTAAATGAAGAAAATTTAAATGAAAAATGCTCTGGAAGTTACAGCACAAAGAGATAAGTTTTATAGATATAATGTGATCAACATGTTGAGAACAAATTGGGTCAAGATAACATTTCATACAAAGTGGGATAGTTACAAATATCTATGTATGGTGTAAGGTGTAGAACATTTTCAGCTTCAATACATTACTAATGAAATATGTAGGGTACTTCTTAACTCTGTAATTGGGTGGATAAAGCAAAGAATAACATTAAATAATGCTGACAGTGAGGGGAGCATTATAGCATACCAAAATGTTATGAGACTGGGGAGCCCACTACCTATGCACAGTAAGTATGAAATCTTTTGGTCATGATTTTTCCAGCTGGTTTTCATTTCATAAGTTATTTGAATATGATGTTACAGTTCTCTAACATTATTGTAAATAATTGTCTTAATTGACACATGCACACTTCACAATTATGTGGCTAACTCCTTAAGACAGTAGCTCCAGTGGTTCCATATTTATTTTCCTCTTCAAACCATATCCATTGTCCTATCACAACTAACGTAGTTTATAAAGTATAAAGTGATAATTCATTATCCATTTTTTTCATGGAAATACACCGAGTCTACACTAGCATTTGTATTCTCCCCTCCTCCAAAATAAAATAATAATAATAAAAAAAGAATGGAATGCTTTCAAATAATGAACAAAGCTCACATATTTCTTTTACTGGTCACCGAATATCACTGGAACTCTAATTTCTTTAACTTATGTCACAGTTATCACCTCTCATACCAAACACATTAACCTTCAACACTCTCCAAGCACAACTACCAGCACTGCTAGTGATGCACCTAATCCCATTTACTCTGCCTCTGGTCCCTTAATGATACCAGTACAGTACAAGTTCACTTTGAACATGTTTGATACAGAGCAACAAGACCTTCTGACCTTCATATGGTTTTCACACGGTCACACATCTTTGCTTGTCCTAAATTCCTAATGCATCCAAGTTACAAGAAATAACTGCTACCATTACTTCATGTTTTAACTATAAACTGATATGTAACATACATGTAACAGTTTAACATGTTTAACATGTGCCTGATGTAAGTGTTTACATAATAAAAAATATGGGAATGTTAGTCCATATATATAAAAGTCTAAAAACTAAAGAGGTCAACCAGATTGCTTGCAGGAATGTGATCAGACTAGAGACGCTAAAGATGACGTATACAATGAAGTATGTAGGCTAAGATAACATGCCGTCACCTGTAGTCATTCAATTGTTTATAAACATTAGTCCAAGCTCCCTGCTTGAGACAACTACCACCCCGACCTATAATTCAAAACAAACGGCCTACGTGATCTGTAGCGTGTCTCATTTGATTGTGTGTTCGTATGAAACTATTTGTCATTTGTATGTATGTTCATATGTTCGAACTACTGTCTGTTCCTTCATAACTTGTAACAGAGATGGTAGACAGGCAGAACAGAGTTAGCTATCGTTATTAGAAGACCTGTACCTCTTTACCTAAGCTTTATCATGTAGAGGAATAGGATTAGCCATCATCATTGGCAGAAGCGATCAAGCTATCGTTATTAGAAGACTTGTACAATCTATATCTGATCTTCACCATGTAAAACTTCAGAAGAATATATAATTTTTTATACTTAGTGTTTTCTACAAGAACCTCCTCACCATGAGTTTAACACATCGTCGTAATAACCAACAAGATAATACCGACTTCGTAAATGATCTACAAACCCCCAGACACTCCATTGAAGATGGAAGTGCAATACCAACCGACTTAGCGTAAGATTATCGCTAGTCTAACATTACCTCATAGGGCGCCTTATCATACAAGGCACAAACCCTAATATTGGTGGCCAGCGTACCAGAAGAACTCTACAACGTCCTACGAAGGAAAACCAGAATAATAAATCATGTATCATAAGAAGTCAACGACGACGGAAGAAGCAGCAGATTCTTCAAGCAACCTAGTATCATCGTTAGTGAGCGACTTCAGAAAACAATAAGAACTCTTCAACGACGACGAAAGCAACAGATTCTTCAAGCAACTTAGTATTCATCGTTAGTGAATAACCTTCAAGAACAAAAACCGACGTGTCCTTTTTCCTACGACAACGCAAGCTTCGTCTCTCATTAGAATCATTCAAGAAAACATCATTAGTGAGCGTTTCCGCGGCACTCCAAGAAACAAACCGAACGCGTCTGCAGCATCGGATCTTTCAAGGGCTCGAATCATCGAAACAACGCGCACGGGGGAAACTGAAGCCAAACCAGGTCATCCGCTAAATAGAGAAGGAGGACCAAGGCCGTGTGTCGTTATCGGAACACCGTGACTTCCCACAAAAGCAAGCAATTAAGTACAATTTTTTACAATTCATTTGGAGTAACTTTGAGTGTTTCCTTTGCAGGTCGAATTTCGTTATTCCTGTGGCTGAAGTTACGAGACATTCTTAATCTTACTTTTTTACAGAAATTATCTACATCATTGAGATTTCGCTACTGCGAGTTTTTTTTTATCTTTGAGTGTCTGTTTCCAGAAGTTTCTACTGAAATATAATCATATACTATGTTAATTTTATCATTTTGGGTGATTATTAATCCCTTACGTAACAAATCATATTAAACAGTGAATATGCGTTTACGCAGTGGACGTCTGTATTTATACAGATGCATGGATGGGAGGGTCGTTAAGCACCGTAGTGATTAGAAAACACACAAAAACAAGTGGAACACCCGTACAAACCTAGATAAATTAGAGGTAACACTATTTCGGGTCATGACAATAAATGCTCCTTTGCAAGTCCCGATCGCAGTTTTAGCCTTGAGTTTTTTGAGTTATATAAAATATCGAACCTCAATGACTCAACTTAACTTTAAAAATATGGCTGGATTGCAAGGAATAACATGTCTGTAAAAAAACTTTCATCAGGCTAAATGCGCTGACCAGGATCCCTCACTATTCAAATTTTAGCAAAGAATGAAGTACAAAACAGTTAATATGGAATGCAGTAGTGATAACTTGTCTTATTAGTAATCGCTCAGTTCCTAATAGTTCGTCATTCATTGCTTTATACGTAAACAGCAAACATTAATAGCTAAAAAAAAACCCACAATACGTTGCCGATGGTGAATTTAAAGAGAAGGGATCCTAATTATTAGCAAAAAGGCAAATAGAAACCAACAGTAAGCCCGTTAACAGCAATCAAACAAGCAAACTCGGTTACTGTGTCACCTAGTCAAGCGGTCAAGGTTAGTTAAATCTGCCGAGTGTTCAAAGCATAGCAAATTCCACACAATAGGCGACTCTAGCAGGAGTGAGGAAAAGCGATGTTGGTTTATACATGCCAATATCTTTTTGAATTAAAAAGGATTTTTCCTATGAAACACACGACCGTATAAGGTAATCAGAGCAGGTTTTTTTCGTTTTTTTAATACGTAAGTTATTATAGGTAGTGGTGGATTAAGCCCAACTGTACGTGCCATAAAAATTAGAGTATCTTGTTTTATTTCTTTATTAGTACACGTAATATCCTGTATTTACGGACTCACCGTCTGTTGTTCGAACTTCCCTAATGAGAAGTCCGGGATAAGCGAGCGTTTACAGATACCTCTATAGTTATAAAAAACATTGATCTGTATCTAGTGTAATTGTAAGATCCATCTAGGGGTATACAAAATATTATCTTACATCCTGCAAAATAAGGCGTGTTTATCAAAGGAAAATCCTATAAACCTTCAAACATATTAAAATCCGTTTGAACAAAAAGAGACAGTTAATCAAATAATAACTTATATAGAAGAACAAATCATTTGTCTCATAAATCGTAACATTGTTCAAATGACCCAACAGAATTCTCCACAACCGCAGTCGCAGTTTGCACGCAAAATCTCGAGAATCATGCACCCTCGAATGTTTAGTGCGTGTTTAAAAGACTTTGCTGGGAAATGAAATTTTAATCCTTCCCGACACTCTGAAATATAACGATTTCCGCGAACAAAGCCCTAGACACGGTGGTTGACTAGCAGCAAGTTAAATCTAGTGATCCACAAACGTGTACATATCGTGGATACGGAAAGTTATAAATATCGCATTTTTTATTGTTGCTAATTTTTAATAACCCGCCCAACCAGTCGTAGATGAATCTCTCTGATAATCTATCTAAAGTAATATCCGTAAAGTCATTCAAAGCAGAGGTGATTCAGCAGAAATTTTTTTTATCTTTTACCTGAATACCAGGAAGTTTCTCCACTGGCGAGTGATCTCTGGAAAAAAACGGATGTAACTTAACACAAAACACGGGACTCTAAGGACAAAACATAAAGCTATTTACGTACTTCGTATAGATTCTCAATGAAATTTCAAAATAGAGATAAATGACGAAGTTGAAAAATGTTAGTAATAGGAGTCATTAGGAAAGAGACAAATAAAAAGGCCCATATAATTTTTCCCTCAAATGTCATCCATAAAAGATCGGACTTGGCGTATCTGCGTAGATTTCTGTCGCTTAAACAAGGAAACGACTCCCGATAGTTTCCAGTGCCATGTACCGACGACATCTTCTCTTGTTAGGTTAGAATAAATTTTTTCACCAACTTGGACTTACTTAAAAGGCTTTTACCAGATACCATTACCTAAGTGATTGTACCTCATACACCGTTTTCAGCACACTCAGGGGACATTATCAATTTTTACGTATTCCTCCGGCTTACGTTGCGCCCAATTACAATATAGTGTTTGGAGACTTTTAGGGATAACCTACATGCCTATATGGATGATCTTGTAATCTTTTCTAATACCTTAGAAGTACATTCACATAAACTAGAGCTAGTGCTACAGAGACAAAGACAAATAATCTCAGAGTAAAATATCTAAATGTGAGTTTTTAAAAACCGAACATGTTTATTTAGGTTTATGTGTCTAGTCAAGGTCTTAAAGTAGTCCATGGTAAGGTGTCGGCTATTCATAACTTTCCGGTACTTATTAACGTAAAATGGGGATACAGCACTTTTGCGCTGTAGTGGGTATTACAATCGTATGTAAATATGTAACTCTTCAATCATGACAGCTCCTTTAACAGATCTTACGAAGAAGAGCGTAGATTTATTATGGTCTGAAAGCATCAACAGGCGTTCGATATCTTAAAAGCGGAAAATGCAGCTTACCTAACTTAAAAATCCCTGATTTAAATAAGGAATTTTTTTTTATTGCAACAGACGCCTCAGACCAAGGGGTAAGAGGGATACTACTTCAGTAATATGATAAACAGTTCTTCCCTATAGCTTTTTATTCACGTAAACTAAAGCCCTCTGAAAGTAAATATGCAGTAATAGGCAAGGAAGGGCTAGGTATCTTTAACACTAGTACATTTTAAGTTCATAATCTATGGCTATCCTGATAAAGTCCTTACTGAACATGAGTCCTTTACCGAGTTTTTCAAAGGCTTTAATCACAGTCCAAAAGGAACTCGGTGACAAATGATCATTCAGGTCTTTGGAGCCAAGATAAGATATCTACCTGGGAAAGCAAATATCATAGCTGACGCATTATCCCGCAATCCCGCACCATACAGCAAAGAACCATTAATTAGACTAAAAGATATAGAAACATCCGTGCCTATTGTTAAAACCGTATCTAAACAAGAAAATTCCTTAACCCAAGAGATCGCGACCATTGAATATCTGGGTTGGAGCGCAGAACTGTTACAAACTGAACAAAGCAAGTGTCAACAGCGATAAGCAAAGCAATAAACACCAAACAATAAACACTTCGAAACGGAAACAGGGTCAGCGGCTAAGCAAAAACAATAAACACTTTTGAGCAGAAACCCTAAAGCAAAAGTACATTTAAAGTATGTGTATCAGAATAATGTAATCAAATGTAATATTATATGTAGGTCTGTGACGAGGAAAACCCGAAGAACACAGCAGATGACTAACGACCAGGTAGTAGTAATAATCTTTTTCATACCAATCGTCATAAACTGGTTGCATTCCGTCATCCAGGGTTCCCTACTATGTCACAGAAAGCCAAATCACTGTTTTACTGGGCCTACAATGCTTACAGATATAAAAAGCACATAACTGATTGTAACACGTGTCATGAAAACAAGGGACACACTAAGACACCTGTCAGTTAAGGGCCTATCCTGTGCCAAATCAATCCTTGAAAGAATATACGTAGAATTATTAACAGAATTACGAGTCTGACAGAGGGAATACACACTTCTTAGTGTTAATAGTTCCTTGACACGTTATATAGAATTAATAGCACTAAAACAAACACCGCAATTGAGTGCATTAGGAATATTTATGAGTGCTAAATCAGTAAACATGGAATTCAACACATGATAATAAAGTGACTCGGGTGGTGTAAATCAATAATAATCTCCATAACGCGTTGTGTGAATTCCTTTCCATTAAGAAAACCATAATATATTTTATCACCCAGAGTCAATCGGTTTGGTAGAATAACGGATAATTAAATAGGAAGTGTCAATGTCTTACGAGTTACAACTCGTGATATTGGATCCGAACTGGATTATAGCGGTTCTCGCGGTTTTAAATACCTTATCATTTATATCTTGATGCCGCAAGTAGCCTTATACGGTACGCCGCTAGAACACTTTTCCACATATTCAAGCAACCATTAATTTATCAAATATATATATATATAAAATAAATAAATATAAAAAAATAAAATAAATATGGATACAAGTGGAGTCAATATAATACACTCCGTAAGAAGTCGGAAGGGTTACAAATTATAATAAAAAAGGAATCACGATAAAATCAATAACCAAAACGTAACCAGAGGCTAATTAAATATCCAAATATATATGCGTAAAGATTTGAACTCTAACTTAACGCTTTAGTAATGACAAATAAGCTAAAAGTTCAAAACACATATCAAAACCTACTGACTATTGTCTGTCCCGGTGATTTATATTCGTAGTCAATGAAAAAAAAAAAAAAAATAATAATAATAATAATAAAAAAAATAAATAAATAAAATAAAATAAAAGAGATTTTAAAGTCAGGAAGTCTAGAAGTGAAAATGTTATCTATGAAATAATCCTATATGAATCTTATCACAGGGCTAATAATATATAGAATTTGTATGGAAACCTTTTTCATATAGTTTGAATAAGGAATATTTAATTTAACATAATTACAATTATGCAGATTTCCAACATGAAACTAATATATTGTTCAATTTTGGTACTGTTTTTTTTTTTCAGACATTCTTCTCATGTGGGTCGAGTATTAAAAAACAATAAATTTATCCTAAAGTCGTATTTATTACAGCAAGTAACGTAACTCTTAGCTGGCTGAGAGCAATCTCCTGCCAAGTGACGACGTCATCATTGCCGTATCAGCATTTGTTCCTTTTAACCTCAATAATCTGCTTACACAGGCTTCATCTGTGTGTCGTCTCTGCTTGCAAAAGCAGATTGACTGGAGAAAGGAATGCTTAGCCCGAACTTCTCATGGGCAAGGCAGACGTTAGGTACAAGTGTCTATCGGTATGCGCAATGCAACTTGAAATCATTTTAAAATTAATAAACAAAATAAGGAAATAGAATTTCTATAACATCAAAATGAATTAATTTTTTTTTCTGAACCTCATAGACATTTAGAAGTATCCAGTCATGGGAAAATGTCGCATTTTCTTGAAAAACCCAAAGTTTATATAGAAATTAGTTACATAGTGGGTTTCTTTTCGTTGCATCTCTACCTATTAATTAAAGTTTTTTAAAACATTAACCTCAGAGGATGCGCGCGAGAAAATTGAATATGAAACTTTTGTTAGGGCACATAGGATCGATTTTATCACAACTTAATTTCAGTTAGCATAGAGAAATACAGAATCATGATTATCTTCTCTTTGACTCTTATGTTGCCTGGCAATCTTACAAATAGCTCCGTTTCCCACACTTCTTTGTCTAGTAACTTACTACCAGTAATATCGAATTTTCTTGGGATTCGTATTGAATATCTGTTTATTTTTTATATTATGGATATTTTACAGTCCTCATAGACCTGGATAGGTTCACTCATTGTTAATGCCATGGATAAAAAAGTTTGTACAGCGGACTCTTTTGAATTCCAAAATATCAGCGAATTCATGTGGGTTAAGTCTGGTCTAAATGGCTCTCTCCCCTCCCGTATTTGGATGTTGTCTGAATTTACTTTGCCCTTGTGACAAGTATAATTTAAACTTGCAGGCTGATTAATGGAACCTGGTTACAGTATCCTGCAGTACGAGAGTTTCACATCGCAACTTCAAAAAATCGTTCGTCCGCAGTGGAACGACCACAGTCAAGTAACAACCGCCTACAATGTGAAAGGAATTTCATGGACTTCTTCGACCGACACGTATCTCGTCGTTAATCTCGTTTTCATGCGGAATGCTCCGGCGGCTGTCGGAATCGACTACGAAAGGGACATACTTCCGACAATTACGACCCGAAGGATATTCAACTCTACTTTGCTGGCGAAGGACTCGTGCTGGGATGATCTATTCATCGCGAACGTAATCGTGTAGCTTAGGATGCAGAGAATAAGTATGAGCGCAATAGAATGTTTGGAACCCGCCCAGGCAAATTTTCCCCTGTTTTAACCCTGTGAAATAGGCCGTTTCATTGGGCTATAGGTGGTTGTCTGAAACTGTGTAATGGACGAAAAGTTGTTCGAACGCTAGTTAAAAGTGAAGTAGTATAACCTACGGTCATGTATCCTATATATAAATGTATCATGTATCCTATATAATAATTGATCATAAATAACAGAGTCGAAATATATCTTTGCGTGTACGCAATAGGAATCTCTTATATAAATGATCATAAATAACAGAATCTAAATATATCTTTGCGTGTACGCAATAGGAATCTATTTAAAGTGCACATATATTAATCATAATTATATGAATCCATATACATATGTATAAACAAATCTGCAGTTATATATGAGTTAGTATATTGATTAATGGATCAGATATATAACATTTAGCATAAAAATCAACGAATCAATCAGCATAAACATTAATAATTTTATCAATTCATATATGAAATTTTTTATCAGTTAAAATATGATTTTTATCATGTTAATCTTCATTCTAGCAATTGTTCAAGAGTACATTAGTATTTTCTGTAGCATATGTATCTTAATGAGATGAAGTGAAAAACTGTATCATTATATATCACGTGATCACTATTATTTACCAATATCATTGTTTTATATTTTATTACTTGAATCATTTCATGTACACCATGAATTTTTCTTTTACTTATATCTATATATATCTATATATTCACATAGTGTCTGTATCACACTCCTATAAGTCAAATGCAAGTCAAGTTTGAGTAATATTCAGTAGTTGGTTTTGTAGCTGACCGAGCTGATTGTAAGTGTTTACATAATAAAAATATGGAATGTTAGTCCATATATATAAAAGTCTAAAACTAAAGAGTCAACCAGATTGCTTGCAGGAATGTGATCAGACTAGAGACGCTAAAGATGACGTATACAATAAGTATGTAGGCTAAGATAACATGCCGTCACCTGTAGTCATTCAATTGTTTATAAATAAAACATTAGTCCAAGCTCCCTGCTTGAGACAACTACCCCGACCTATAATTCAAACGGCCTACGTGATCTGTAGCGTGTCTCATTTGATTGTGTGTTCGTATGAAACTATGTCATTTGTATGTATGTTCATATGTTCGACTACTGTCTGTTCCTTCATAACTTGTAACAGAGATGGTAGACAGGCAGAACAGAGTTAGCTATCGTTATTAGAAGAACCTATACCTCTTTACCTAAGCTTTATCATGTAGAGGAATAGGATTAGCCATCATCATTGGCAGAAGCGATCAAGCTATCGTTATTAGAAGACTTGTACAATCATATCTGATCTTCACATGTAAAACTTCAGAAGAATATATAATTTTTTATACTTAGTGTTTTACTACAGACCTCCTCACCATGAGTTTAACACATCGTCGTAATAACCACAAAGATATACCGACTTCGTAAATGATCTACAAACCCCAGACACTCCATTGAAGATGGAAGTGCAATACCAACCGACTTAGCGTAAGATTATCGCTAGTCTAACATTACCTCATAGGGCGCCTTATCATACAAGGCACAAGCCCTAATACATACACATTTGTTAAGAGCTATTGCCCTTCATACGGTTTTCTTACCTCTCTTCCTATCTTGAACACTTCATGCATTGAAAATCTTTAGATTTAGCTTCTAATATGGGTTTAAGGTATGATTGAGAAATTGCAGTAGAACATGTTTGATAATTGATTATACTAATGAGCAAATGTGAAAATGTTATTATGATTACAACACTAATTTATGGTACTCATAAAACTCAATCTCACATGGTTGAGGTGAATTTTTCTAATATCATAATTTCTATTTTCACGCAGATTTTTCTTTCTAGTGCTAAATTGCCTTGTTACCCAAGCTTAGAGTATCTTTGTCAGAATAACATTAGCTCGAATGAATGTGCTATGTACGGACAGTACGGTATTTTATTCCACTAGCCAAACAAGAAGATCTAGTACATGTAAGAATTAAAAATATTTCAATAATACCCAGATGCATAATAAATTACAGGGAATAATTATATGTGTACATTATGGATAATATAAGCACAGTTAGACATTATGTGTGGCTTAGGAAGCTACAGAATGTGAAAAAATGCAGAAAATTAAAAAAAAAAAAATTTGACTTGTTTTTTTCAGGCGTTTTTTTTCGCGAAAAAAAAGGTTTTTTTTTTTCCTAAAAAAACACGCTTGTTTTTTTTCGTTTCACAACCCTAGGTACCATAGGTTTTACTATTTGATGCTTCAAAGTAAGTCTCTCTCTCTCTCTCTCTCTCTCTCTCTCTCTCTCTCTCTCTCTCTCTCTCTCTGAACTAGGTTTTACTATTTGATGCTGCATTCATCGAAGCATATATATCTTGCGGTTCCCAGAAAAATTTTCTAAGGCCATTTTTGTTTCCATTCACTTTTCATTGTTTGAAAACTTGAATAACTGAATTAAAGGTAAAAACGGAAGATGCCCTCCGGTTTATTTTTTGTTATATCGCACAACATTTTTTAATCAAATTTTGTCTTCTTTATGCTTTTCCGGTAAACCATGACATTTCCATCTCAAAATCTTTATTTGAAATAGTGGTTATAGAATTATAGATGTATAGTTTTCGATCGATTATTTTCTCGATTGATTTTTTTCCCGATCAGTCGTTTTGGATTTTCTTCTAAAAATCAAAAGGGAATATGGGCAAGCGACGATCACTTTTAGTAATTCTTTTACGATTGAACTCCATGCGGTTTATGTGTCGTGTTTCAGGCAGAAAGAGAAGAGGGAGTTTTTGTTTCTCAAGAAAAGGACTAATGATGGTGGGAAATTTTCCTTGTGTTGTCCACCTCGCCATGATCAGTCGTTGTCTCAAATAAAAGACCAAATTTTCTCTTGTGTTTATTATCAACTTGTGAATTTATTTCTTTTAACATATTTATACCGGAAATGATGCGATGTCCTGTCGGTTTAATCTGTTTTAAGGTTCCGTCTTCATAGCACTCAAAAGAATGGCAGACCTACTTTATTTATTACACATTTACCCGTGTATTACACTTCCAGTCATAATTGTCCTCTTCGGTCACAGAGATATGAGGCGTTGCTTTACAAGGAACTCGTCTATTCTACAATTAATTGTTTTGTATTACTTTTGTTCTAAGATGGAGCGCGATCATACTGAAACGTTTACGATAACACTTCCGGCTCACAAAATTTCTCTGGCGTTCACTAATCTTGTTTTTATGATGCGAACTAAATATCTTCCTCCACTACATTATTTCTTTCATTTTCTAACTTGTTTGGCCCTTATAATCTATACAGCAGCAAAGTTGCACCGTCTGTAATGGAAATGAAGCATCACTAGAGTGCTTGAGTTGGCAAGGGCAGATTTCGAGGCTCGAGATACTCTCCAGTTTCCTCTTGGCTGTTATGGAGGAGATTTTCCTAACTTCTTGCAAGGTTTCATACACTCAATACCAAAGAGTTTACGCATATGTTATTTTCTCTCTTCATTCCTGACAATTATTCATCTTTCCGGATTGAAAGGATGCATCAAAGGTAAATGATCTCGCGCTGGCTTACTTTTTTTTTTTATCCTTTTCGTGTCATTTCCCCATCTCAAGTCGTTATCTCACCAACATCTCCGTGCTTTTTCCTTATCAAGGATTCCTTTGGTGTCCTGAGATCGATTTTATTAAATTTGTCTTCTAACCA
Organism: Macrobrachium nipponense; assembly: GCF_015104395.2. Taxonomy (NCBI): domain Eukaryota; kingdom Metazoa; phylum Arthropoda; class Malacostraca; order Decapoda; family Palaemonidae; genus Macrobrachium; species Macrobrachium nipponense. The sequence goes on along the minus strand of NC_087203.1, from coordinate 26,945,133 downwards.
CTGCCTTATTGTGGCCTTTCTAATAGTAATGCATTTCAGTCATCAATTAACAATCATTAGCGTTCCTCCACGAAGAGTTTCTGTTGAAATCGCCTAGACCCAAGTTTTTTTTTTATTTTAGTAAAGTGAGAAATAGAGTATAGACGAGGCATTTCTTTTTTATACAAATCGTATACTAAGTTTGTATTATTCTTTATTTCATCGCTTACGCAACATAAACTACCTTTTAGGAAGGTAAGTGTACTCTTCTCTGTAACATGATTTGACACAATGATTTTTTTTCCTTTAAAATTGTTCTCTGCTCTATAGCTAAGCTGACAGGTGTCACGGACCCCGAGGTACGCTGCGGATTCGATATTATAATAAACAAAAAGGGTTCAAGACCAATAGTTAAACTGAGGTACAAATATCACAACAAACACAAACAGAACAAAGTTTTTTCTTTCAAGCTTACTAACAAAGATAAATGCAGAATGGTTTCTCCTATTTACATAAAGAAAATTAACTTCTTACAGTATGTGAACTGGGGAAACAGTGGGGTAATGAAATACTTGCTGGCCAGTTTTGCAGCTGTCGGAAATCAATGCTCGAAGCGACGGCTTCACAAAGGAGGACTGTATAGTCGTCTTCTTGACTCCGTACTGCAGAACACAATGTCTATTCTTGATACTCGAAGGGCAGGTTACTCCTCAAAACCAACTTGTAGGACGTTTCTTCTCTGAAGGCTTCCTCAACGTTGGAAAATCTCTGTCTCTCTCTCTCGAACTGGACGACT
>NC_087203.1:26926858-26936858 GCF_015104395.2 Macrobrachium nipponense | reverse complement strand
GGAAGCCTCGATACCACCCAGCTACCGCTGGGAGAGGCTTAAATGCGGTTTAATGCCAGTCTCTCACCTCAAATACTTTCTTCTCGCCTGAAGTATTCCGTTGGTTTTGGAGACAACATCAACCCCCGCCTCGACTCCGGTAGTTAATCGTAGCGCTTTTTGGACAGCACGTAGCATTTACATAAGTCATATCACATTACCGTGATTCATATACATATATCGAGCTACAATGCTTTTTAATATCTATTCGCTCTACCTCGGAATTAATATATTTTTATATATGCTTAACGAAGGGGAATTTTGTTCTCGATAATAGATTTACCTGTACTTGGGCGCGAACGCAGGTACATTATAAATCCAGGAACGTCAGTGGAAGCGATACCACCCAGCTACCGCGAGAGGCTTAAAAGGTTCATGCCGTCTCTCACCTCAAATACTTTCTCGCGCTGAAGTATTCGTTGGTTGTGGAGACAACATCAACCCGCCTCGACTCCGGTAGTTATGTAGCGCTTTTGACAGCACGTAGCATTTACATAAGTCATATCACATTACGTGATTCATATACATATATCGAGCTACAATGTCCTTTAATATCTAATTCGCTCTACCTCGGAATTAATATATTTTCATATATGCTTAACCGAAGGGGAATTTTTCTCGATAATAGATTTACCTGTACTTGGGCGCGAACGCAGGTACATTATAAATCCAGGAACGTCGAGCTACAAATGTCTTTTAATATCTAATTCGCTCTACCTCGGAATTGATATATTTTCATATATGTACCGAAGGGGAATTTTTAGTTGATAATAATTTCGCACCCCCATGGGATCGAACCACCGTCCAGTAGGACGGGGAACGAAATCAGCATCGGACAGTGACGCTACCGATAGCCGTTTCGGTAGCGTCACTGTCCGATCCTGATTTCGTTCCCTTTCCTTACTGGACGGTGGTTCGATCCCATGGGGGTACGAAATTATTATCAACTAAAAATTCCCCCCTTCGGTACATATATGAAAATATATCAATTCCGAGGCAGAGCGAATTAAATATTAAAGGACATTTGTAGCTCGAATGATTTATATGAATCACGGTGATGTGATAAATATATATATATATATAGATATATTTATGTATATATATCTATATATATATATATATATATATATATATATATATATAATATATATATATATTATATATATATATATAGATATATATATATATATATATATATATATATATATATATATATATATATGCATACAACGAACACGAACAGGTATGCCTAAATACAGACATCAGACAGGAAGGCGGCAGGTATACTCTTGATTGTTTTTTTTTTTTATTATTATTTCATGCTTCCCAACATTTCAAAATCCATGATTCCATCATTAAGAGTTCTAGTGTTAAAGAAAAACATTGACAATAACAATCAAAGAATAAATACACAAAGTCAAAGTGTCTTTGTGTATTTATTTCATAGAAAAAGGCAATCGAATAAATTGGGTTATTTTACACAAATAAAACAAAGGACAGGGAAACACGGAAATTAATAAAAATTAATAGAAGACAAAAGAGACGATGATTTTTTTTAACCACTATAAGGTTAGAATGACTAGATTTAAGAGTATGGTGCCAAAGTGTCAGTTTGAGATAAATATAAAAAAATTATGTGTACGAAAAAAAAAAAGCAACCAAAACTTTATTGACACGACAGGTTTTAAGTTACAGCCGAAGTCTGAGTATTCAGCTTCGGAACAAAAGTTGTTTTACTATCAACGGCTGGTAGTTCCAATTGCCTCGAAGTTCCTCCAATTATATAGACATTTTGTTTTAAACGAGAGTTTTACAAACTTCGTATGATTTGACTTCTAATGTTAGAGCGTTCGGGGTTGGAGATTTTTACCCCCATACTATAACTTACTCCCTCCCCTATGAGAACCTATTCGCACTTTTAAAAGTCTCCGATTGGATCCAACAAAAATCCCCGAGTTACCACTGGGGTACGGACTTCGTAACTCATTGCTAATCCTTAAATAAAAAAAAATAGAGCCAATCGTCAGGGGGTTGACAGGAACAAGTTTAACAATCAAAGCAACAAAATGCAATTTGAATAATGAAATTGATTTTTTTTCTAACATGGATATCATGACAGTGTGGAAACGTACGTAGAATGTAGCCAGGGTATCGTGAAAGTATTACCTTTTGTGAAAAACTTCTTGTTTAGTATTTTAATGACGGTATTTTAAACTACCTTCGAAGGAAAACAATTCTGTTTTAAACGACCAGAGGTTAGGGAAAGGGCCCAGTGAAAAAGAGTAGCAACAGAATTAATCTTAAAATTATACAAGCAATAGCTGTAAAAATTGGCAACTGATTTTCTAAAACGAATTCTTTTTTTCTTTTCTTTTTTTAATCGTGGTAGTAGAATTCCTGTTATGTCTGGAGACCAGAACTTCAAGAAACGGCAGTCGATTGCACTCTTCCTTTTCAAGTGTAAACTTGAAATGCGGATGACAGGAATTAGCATATTCCTGAAGGGACTCAGAGTCATACTTTTCACAAGAGGGCAAAGGAGTCGTCCACATACTTCCAACCTAAAAAAAGAGGACGGTGACTAAGAGGGCATTCGCCCAGCACTCGCTCCTCCAATAAGCCCATTAAGAGATACTGAGAACATAAGGTCCGAGTGGCGAGCCCACACTCATACCGCCAGCCTCCTTATATAATTTATTATCAGAAATAAAAACCGTGTCCAGCATAGCTAGTTCCAGTATCTTAGTAAAAGGCTTTACTTTAACAACACGCGCTCCGCCAAGCTTAAACAGAACTGGCATTCGTACCTCATCCCCTTTAAAAAAGAAAGAAAGAAAAGAAAAAAAAAAAAAACTTCAGCACCATGGTCTCGGACCCATGGTTATCTTTGGGCTAAGTGCGATATCTAGAGTAGGTGTTCAGTTTTTACTAGTTTTTAGTATATATTTAATTTTTCCAAACGAGCTTAATCATTTTGCGCATAACAGCATTACCATTGTTTTAGGTATTGGTGGAGCGAGGTAATTCAAAGTGTACTATAATGTCCGGAAATGGTTCCCAAACCTTCCCATTTTGTTGCCATCAACTGTGGTAGCTTTGGTAACATTATCATCAGTTTTTCACAATTCAGAATCGTTCAGTTTGGGACTAATGGAAGAAATAACTTCTTAGCTCACCGTGACACTTAGTTTCATGCCCCTTTCCACCAAATTCTGGTATTTATTCTAAAAGAAATCCTAACTCTCGGTAAAAAAAATAACAAGTTTAGATGGTTAAACTCCATAGCTATCCCAACGTCAGCAAAAGGATCTCCTGAAGGAAACTGAGTTGACTCTGTTCCCTATATATTCTTACACAGGCTTCCCTTTAATGACAAAAATATATGGTTGTTCTTGACATACTGCCCTTAATCTCTACCTGTTACCAAGGCGTCATGTCGATTTCTGTGTTCCTCACTCTAATGACTCTCACATAAATGCTTCTTAGCAAGAGAGAGAGAGAGAGAGAGAGAGGGAGAGACAGAGAGAGAGAGAGAGAGAGACAGAGAGAGTTCTGATTCGATACCCGGGTAAAAGTGAACGAGATCATTAGGGAAATATGTTCTGGAAAGAGATTAGTTTGAAAAGAAATGACTAATGACTTAACAGACCTTGGACTGACACTGATATGAACATATGCTTTCGAAAGGTAATGAAGTGTAATGTTGATCGAGAGAATATTATCAAGGGCTGTCGGATGCAGATTGTGAACTGATAACGATGGCCCACATCACTAAATTCATAACCTAAGTATCTTGAAGCCTTCAATAGTCAGAGGATGTGAATCCGTTGAAAACAAAATTAAAATAAAAACTTTTAAATCTAAAAGGGCTCGGTAAAAGTGAGTACAGTAAATGGTAAAACGATTCAACTGAGCCGAAGATATCGTGTGGAAAAACGAAATGAGAACAGGTTAGGTAGCGGGGAGTAGAAACAAGTCTTCAGCTACAAAAATTATGCTCATTTCTAAGAAGTGGAAGTGAGACCAGAGAAAACGGAGACAGTACACTGCAAAGTTGTGACGAGGTAGAATGAATACATCAGAGTGAAATAAAGACTAAAACCCTCCAAAAGCAAAAAGTCATGTCCCTGTTCTCAGTAATTTGCAGCTACGGAAATCGGGACAAAAATAAAAACCAGAATTTTGGAAGGCTATGTGACATACAGACGGACGCAGTATCACAAATTTGAACTGAAACTGTTGGTTTTGGGGAAGTATTAGAAGGAATGCACCTCAGTAATAAGAGATCTATGAGGTGGTGAGGCGACACTCGGATCATTGCCACATTGTCGAACCTTGTCAGGTACGAGAATCATACAGAAGAGATACGTCAATCCATCTTCACTTTCCTGTATGTTCTTAGTGTAGCTGACAGCATACTTACGGCCATATAGTGTTTTTAAACAAATTGTTAGAACAGTGTTTATATAGTTACTCTGATGGCTTCCACACCAGACTCTGGGAGATTTAGAGGTACTAGGCAAAACTGTTACAAAATTTTATTTGGCATGAAGCCTAAAAGAATATGAAAGAATGCCTCAAGCATTTGTTAATTCCTACAACTTAGACCATATGATATAAAGCTCTGATTAAGGACCAGCCTTCATCTGCAAGTTGCGGACTGTTCAGACCTAATTACTGGGATCAGGGATCCACCATAGCACTGCATATAACACCTCGTGCAACTCAGCTGCTGATGACATGGCAGGAAAAACTCATTGCTCCCTCAAGGTCAACCTTATAGCTAGATATAGCAGGCCAGACTATATTCGTCTTTTTTCCATCTGTCCACCCGCCTTTGGTGTTTGTGTATGGTAACACTGCGTCCCGGTCTTTAGATAGTTTCATTCAGCTTACATTCAACAATTATAATAATATTCTGTTTCGAATATTAACAGTGTAATTCGCATACAGTAAATGATTAAAACACTTTTCAGTTGCAAATATACACCCAGATATCCTTTTATTTACCTAAAACTTACACAGCGTAACTATCTTAAACCCGGGACGCAGTGTTACCATATGCAAACACCACAGGCGGGTGGACAGATGGAAAAAAACAGTATAGAGATTGAAACTCTAAATGGAGAAGCTGTCATCCAACCCAAAGAAGAACAGTCGCATTTCACAGGGTCATTCTTAAGTGACTGGTAAAAACATTAAAGCTCCAATTCCATTGACAGGAGGACCGAGTCTCCTTGGACAGACTCTAGCTCACTTATTGGGAAGTCAACATTACCATCCATGTCACCTTATCGAAATCCAAACGTCAAGTCCAGTTTCTGCAAAAGCTTGATCTGTAACAAAATCATGTTTTGTCAATAGCAACCTAGTACCTTATCAGCATCCTGAAAGGCATCTGCCTATTAAGAATGTGGGATGGGTGTGCATTTTACTTCTGGTATTTGTGAGTGCGATTGTAAAATATTTTATTCTATAGCAACCTATTACCTTATCAGCATCTTAAAAGGTATATGCTTAGTGAGGATGTGGAATGTTTGCATTATGTGTTATAATTCATCTTCAAAATATATATTTAAGCTGTATGTATCATTTGTTACTCACACAATGCAATGTATAATCATCTACAAGAAGTTTAATTTGCATACTGCGGTATCATTTTTTTTCCTCTTTTAAAGGGAGAGCCCAGTAAAACTGCAGCCAATTATGAAGCAGTCCCATTAAGGTTAAATGTTGTCATGCTTGTTGCTTATATACATTCTTTTTCCAGTTACTGAAGACTACTATATATATATATATATATATATATATATATATATATATATATATATATATATATATATATATAAATATATATATAAGTCATATCACATTTCCGTGATTCATATACATATATCGAGCTACAATGTCCTTTAATATCTAATTCGCTCTACTCGGAATTAATATATTTTCATATATGCTTAACCGAAGGGGAATTTTTTCTCGATAATAGATTTGCCTGGACCAGGGCGCGAACCTATGGATCCTTTCAAACCCAGGAACGTCAGTGAAGCGTTACCTACTACACCACCGCGAGAGCCTCTCGCGGTGGTGTAGTAGGTAACGCTTCACTGACGTTCCTGGGTTTGAAAGGATCCATAGGTTCGCGCCCTGGTCCAGGCAAATCTATTATCGAGAAAAAATTCCCCTTCGGTTAAGCATATATGAAAATATATTAATTCCGAGGTAGAGCGAATTAGATATTAAAGGACATTGTAGCTCGATATATATATATATATATATATATATATATATATATATATATATATATATATATATATATATATATATGAGAGAGAGAGAGCGCGTCTTTAATAACGCTTTTGTTTAGAAACATTCACTTCAGGGTGTAACTTCCCTGCCTACACGAGTTGGGGTAGAAGAGACCCTAGTTTTGGCAGGCGACTCTTCTACGAGTAGTACAATCTGAAATCAAACCAGCGGGTGGAAGGGACCCTTTAGCCTTGGTAAGCAACCCTTCTAAGAGAAGGTTACGCTGAATACAAACCTCGTTTTCCAACTTTGTACTGTGCCATAGAGAAGGCTAATAAGAAAGCAAAAGATGGGTTATCAAGAAAGCGCCTGCTTCTTTACCAGCGTTTTTTTAATGACATGATCAGCTTTATTCAGTCTTTTAATGAGTCGTTGCTATTATGAATATATTCTTCAGATTTGCTTCTGATTTTATGTTAATTTTAAATTCTTTTGGGAGACATTGAGCTTAACCCTGTATCTGTTACTCATTACCATGAAAAAATGTGGAGTGCTTTACTCATACATTCGAGGTCTTAAGGTCAGATTTTCGTGATCTCCAGAGTTGTGCCCTTAAACACTATTTGATACTTTTATCTGGGACACTTGTAAGTCAAAGATTAAATTTTTAATCCAAGGGCCTGATGGCCCTGACTTGATTTATCATCATAACATCCCACATGCATAAGATATGGCAGTACACCAAGTAGGTCTCGATGGCCTATTTTTCGTCAAAAAAAAAGAAGTAATAAATAACTTGGAGTGTTGTTGCCATGGACTGGCACTCACAAATAGCATTATTTTCACCAGCCACTTACTGGAAATCGATATCTAATTATTGCATCTGTAGGGAACAATTAATGACTGCTCTTTACTATTTTTCTTGCTGCTGAGGAAAAAGTGGTTTATAATCGTTATATACTGAGGATTTATCACCTTTCACAGCAAGAATCAAGGCAGCAACTTCTTGATTGTCATGTAATTGCATTGATGCTTATTAAATTTGCCACTGCAACAGCATGGCTCCAGCGCCCAGGTTGCTAGCATCCATTGCAATCTCAAACGTTTTTTAAAAGGCTTGTGCTTTCATCGTTAATTTCTTCAGGGCCGCAAATGCTCCTTGGCGCTAGATTGCCCAATTAGACTTCCTGTTCTTCTTTTGGAAAGTAGTGTGAGCATTACTTAATTCTGGCAGAACTACCTGTAGTATCCTACCATACCAAGAAAACCACGCAGTACACATTTTGATGAAGATGCAGAGTATTCTAAGATACTTTCAGTCTAGTCTTTGCCTGGACAGGTTACACAGAACAACAGCCAGCGATATATCTAATGAGCATGACAGTGGCATGAATGAATTCGGCCTTCGACAGATTTGTCATCATTATGGTTTACGCTAATATTTTAAATAGGACATGAAATCATTTCACATGCTCCTCCCAAGTGTCGCTATCAATGATTATGTCATCCAATCAGGCAAAGACCATATCTAGTCCTTGGTTAAGACTTTATCACTCTGAATGCAAGGGTGCCATCCTTCATGCTGATGGCCATTAAATTATATTCGAATAACCCTTGGGGAGTTCAGTCTATGAATTGGGCACACCAGTATGCTTTTGACGAATCCTGTAACATTATGTATGGAGGGTTTCCAAAAGTGTCGACAGTCGCCTGTTTTAGGCAGAGAGAAGGAATCCGATTTGGTGACTTTGTTCACCCGGCAATGCACTAGGTCGAATAATTTTGTGCGCCATCTTGTAATAAAACTCTTTTAGCAACAATTGCAAGTTCTTTGGTGATGATCGATAATTATGTGATAATTTTTAGATATTTGTAACTTCACCTCCAGTATCTTTTAAATAATAAAGACATACAATGGGCCCCACTGTTCACATTTACTGTTATTCTATATCTTTAATGAAAACACTCACAGTATACGGGGTGTTTCGAAATTAGAGCCCCGCCCCCCACTCTACAGCATAAACTAAAATTGATATGGACAAAAACCAAAGTAATTCAGAACAGGTATTTAATTTTCTCTCTGAGCATTTAATATTTTGTGTGGCTCCATCTGCCTGTGCCACAGCCTGCATTCTTTAGGGGTATGATTTCAGCAAATGGCAAAAAAGCTGAGACTCAAACTCCATTTCCCTGAGCATTTCGGTCACCTATCTTCGCAGGTCATCGAGGCTTGGTATACCATCATAGTTTACTGTGTACGCTTCAACTCGATCCTTTAAGATACTACCAACGTTTTCACTCACATTAAGGTGAGTGGAGCCACCTGGAAATTCACTTGGTGAGAAGAAATCGATACCACTGTTTCGAAGCATTTCCTGTGTCTGAAGAACCTTGAAACATTGTGCATTATCATGCAAAAATGTGACTTCAACAGATAACAGGAAATACTCCACCAGTAAGCACAGTTTTTCTGAAGTATTCACCATTCCATGACTGTCCTTTTTCTTTGATGATTCACATTAACCATTTGGCCGTGAAACAGAAAAATTCCCAAACATTCAGGAAATTTCATAACTTGGTGATAGTGCACGTCCAGCTTTGCAGGCCAAATTATGTCGTTTTTATTATTTGGCTTCCTGACTGTGTAAATGAAGAATTCATCTGATGCTTCAACATGGAGAAAGTCAGCTTTATCCAATCAGCTGTGAGCTGTATCTTGTCCTTATTAATTCATGGAAGTTGCTAATTCCTCGAGATCTCAATCGGAAGATGAATAGGAACACGAAGAAGAAGCTTTCAAACAGCATGATGTCCAGTCCTTGCAGTAAGGTCCCATAAACAGAAGAATCATAGGGGTAGCAGACCCGACCAACATCCAGGTTGAAGAGGTAAAGGCATGTCTTTGAGGAGACGATCGAGATCATACTTAACAAACTTTTTCCATCACCTGATTCCCTTTTTAACGGTTTTAATAGACACTTATTTAAGCAAATTTTAGAATTGGCCGTGCGGGACACAGTCTTTATTTTTAATGATTCTTGTTTCAGACAGGTGGAGGGGATGGCAATGGGAAGCCCTCTAGGCCCTACCTTCGCCAATATTTTCATGAACTCCCTGGAGGAGACAGTATTTGACAATTGCCCCCTTAGTTTTCACCCTTTATTTTATAAGAGGTATGTAGACGACACCTTTGCCTTGTTTAAAACACGATTTAACGCCGACTCCATTTTTAGAATTCATTAACGCTCAAAACACACCCCAATATAAAGTTTACAGTAGAGAAAGAAACTCACAACTCTCTATCATTTCTTGATGTACGTGTCACTAGGGAAGATGCTGGGTTTCAAACCAGCATTCATAGGAAAAATACTTTTACGGGGTTGGGTACTAATTTTCATAGGTCGTGTAATTTAAATTTCAAGTTGAATTCTGTCTCTACTCCCCTCTACAGGGCGTACTCTCTGACTTCCACCTGGACAGCTTTTCATAAAGAAGTGGAGTTTTTGGCAAATTTCTTCCGCAATAACTGTTTTCCATCCCATTATTTCCATAGAGTCCTTAATAAGCTCCTAACCACTAAAATGAAACCGCCTATTCCCATATATACCGCTCCAAAGTTATGTATTTATGCTAAGTTCCCTTTCCTTCACGATAAAAGCTTTAAAAAGAAATTCATGAATTTAATTCATAACGAACTGCCAGCAGTTAA
>NC_087203.1:26889358-26924358 GCF_015104395.2 Macrobrachium nipponense | reverse complement strand
TACTAGTTATTGAGCTCAAAACCTATTACACACCTCTGTGGAACACCCACCTCCCTCACCCCAGACTAACAAGGATAAGGAAATAACGATGACTTGTCAGCTACCGTCTGCAAAGAGTAGTGATTGTTCTCTGTACTATAAATATCTTATTTCCCAAGACTGTAAATTCCCGAGATGTATGCTTAGTGCACCAACCCCGGTTCTATTTTTATTTCTTTTATTTATTTTATCTATTTATTGGGGGTCACTATCCAGGAATTTTTTTCTTATGAGGATGGGAAACACGATGAGACTATTTTCAAGAAGATTCAATGGTAGTTTTTAAGGCATGGTTTCCCCTTTCTTTCAGGGAAGGTCTCGGTAACTTGGTACAGTTCGGGAATGTGCACCCTTACTGTCTACCTGTGAGATTGATTATATCAGCAGCAAAGTAATGTGTTTGCGTATACATACATTCATACATATTTGTATTTATGTGTAAACACGCTCATGTATGTACAAGTAAATCCGTCGGATTAGTGAAATTTTTTCAGAAATCTTAACATTTGAAATGAGTCCAGTCAAGAAAGTTTTTGAAAAACTGTAATTTAATTAACAAAATATAAATAAAAGTTAACACAAATCCTTCGGGGCCATCCCTGAGAGGGCTGATAATCAGCTTAGTAGTCGGGCAAAACTGTTTTGATCATAATAATAATAATGTCCACTTAGGCATTTGTCCCGGCGCCCGAAGGACGATTACGAGGCTTAGAGTCCAGTGATAAGTAAAAACTGTGGGCAATTTGTTCTGTCCTAGTTTATGATCTCCAGAAAATATAGGAGGTCAGTTTCCTTCTTATTCCCTATATTCCCTACGAGTGCGTGAGACGATGACGTTCAAGTGTGCTACTTCGACGACGTCGTGTTCTTAGGCCATAATGTTACTCGACGTTGTGAGGAACAACCATTTTGTGTGGTAAAATTGTCTAGTTTATGGTCAGTTCTTAACTGTTAAAGAAGACTATGCATTCTTCAAGACTCAAGTTTAGCTTATGTACAATTAATGTTATCGTCGCATAAAAGATCTGCCCTAAACTATTCTTGTAAATGTGTATCACCTAAGACGCAATCCTAACTTTTTGAAGCAGTTAGCTGATAATCAATATTTCAAAGAATGATGTAATGATGTGACCGGTTTCACAAAGCCTATAGACATGTATGAGTACTTCTATTTCGACATCCTTGAAAAGCTCTCGGAAAAAACACGAGTATCTGAACGACGAAAGGGAAAGGAGAATAATTTAGATAAGAGCCTCTCTCCAAATATATAATATATACTATAAATGTGTGTTGTGGGCTTGTTGGAAGCGGGACAAAGTGAATAAGCTGTTTGTACACGTATCTGTAACAGTATTTTATATATACTATTATATATATATATATATATATATATATATATATACATATATATATATATATATATATATATATATATATATATATATATATATATATATAATATATATATATATATAATATATATATATATCCCGAAGGAAGTAGTAGGGAAAGGCATCCTCATCCTTTAACAGTTTATTTCAATGCCGACGTTTCCCGACGAATTCCAAGTCGCATTTTCAAGGCTAAAAATATATATAAGTTTACGAATATTAATAATTAATTTAATTTTATTATATTAAAAATGTCATGGCAACAGCTCTCAATAAAGTTAAAAGTTAAAAGTTAAAAGTTAAAAGTTAAAAGTTAAAAGTTAAAATTCAACAGCACCTCCAAAGTCAGACAAATTAAAAGTACAGGACTTCACTAAAATTTCAGAAACACCTACCTATACAAAAGAAAGAGTAAGACTAACACAATATAGGTAAAAATACAGTGAGGCAAACCAGCTGCCCAAACTAGGCTATGAACAATTTTACAGAGGACGTTTGGGTATTTAAAATTGTTCATAGCCTAGTTTGGGCAGCTGGTTTGCCTCACTGTATTTTTACCTATACTGTGTTAGTGTTACTCTTTCTTTTGTATAGGTAGGTGTCTCCGAAATTTTAGTGAAGTCCTGTACTTTTGATTTGTCTGACTTTGGAGGTGCTGTTGAATTTTAACTTTTAACTTTTAACTTTTTACTTTTTACTTTATTGAGAGCTGTTGCCATGACATTTTTAATATAAATTAAATTAAATTAATTATTAATGTTCGTAAACTTATATATATTTTTAGCCTTGAAAATGCGACTTGGAATTCGTTGCGAAACGTCGGCATTGAAATAAACTGTTAAAGGATGAGGATGCCTTTCCCTACTACTTCCTTCGGGATATATCTTCTTTGAGCTCCAGCTCCGGCCCTTATGTGTAATATGATATATATAATTAAATATATATATAAAATATATATATATAATATATATATATAAATATAATAATATATATATATATATATTCATATAATTATATTATATATTACTACTTTCAAAACGCATATATCCCCTCTTTGACTGTATAAAATGTTAGTATAGAGTTTTGGAAATTTTTCAGATTCCTTATCTTGGATGTCTTAAAATGTAAATGTTCAGATTTCGCATAACATAATGCAAAAGTATGTAACATAGAATGTAAAGAAAGAGAGAGATTATCTATGTCCTTTCGAAACTAGAATTGTTTCCCTATTATCTCAACGCCATGTGATAAGAGACCCCGAAATCTCTGCTCTGTTTTCCTAACCTGTCAACACGTTTGATTAGAGATCTCTGTTGTGCTTTGGATTCCTGTCATCTCGTTCTAATAGGGCACTTTTGCTTCGATCGAATACGTGTCTTTGTTGAGCAATGTCATGACTCGTTTCATACGCGTATGTCCTTGCCGAAACCACGTGTAGATTTCACGATTTTCCTGTAAAGTTTCGTCATGTTCGAAGCTTCTAGAAGGATTGCATCATCTTTCTCATTGCCCAAAACGTTTTGTGCCATCTCCGCTGCCCAGCTTTCGTAAGGAGGAGTTTTACATTGCAACTTAGAACCGCATAGCGTTCAGACCTCCTCTCTCTCTCTCTCTCTGCCTCGCCATATTTGGTATTAACATAACATAAATTGGTCACTCGTAATTTGTAGATTTCAGATTTGATATTTCTTAGTTTATTTAGTGTTATTTAGTGCTTTTTTGTGGAATCTGAACAAACAGTATTCCAGTGTGTAACGGTGCCTATTTTTGTGAAATTGTGTGAATTGGTGAATTTTTTGAAGAAAGAAGTTGGTATACCAAGGTAAAGTTTGTTATATTTTTATTAGTTGCAACTAATAACTAATAGTTACAGTGGTTTGGTGTTATGAACCCCGAGAGAGAGGTCCGCTCCAAGTTCGATATTATGATAAACAAAAAAGAATTCAACACCAACAGTTGAAACTGGGGATACAAATATAGAAAGAAACACTAACACAACAAAGGTTTATTTACAAGCTTACTAACAAAGATAAATGCAGAATGGTGTCTCCTATTCACATAAAAAAGGCAAAATCTTACAATTTGTGAACTGGGGAAGAAGTGAGGCAATTCAAATACTTGCTGGCCAGTTTTGCGACTCGAAGCGATGGCTTCACAAAGGAGAACGGTGGAACTTTAGTCGTCTTCTAGACTCCGTACTGTGGAAGGCAATGTCTATTCTTGATACTCGAAGGGCAGGAACTCCTCGAAATCTCTAGTAGACAGTTTCTTCTCTCAAGGCTTGCTCAACGTCGAAAATATCTCAGTCGTCCACTCCTGACGATGACTTGACCAGAATTCAACCAACTCTCGAGCGACTTTTCCTCTCTGATCCTTCGTTGGTTCCTTCTTCTCTTATATCTCTCTGACGATCTCTGCTGCTGATCTCTCACTGATAATCTGATCTATGGCTCTTACTGATCATCTGCTTCCTCCTACTTCGTCAGTCATATTTATACGGTGAACTGGGGGCGTGGCCTATGTGGGAGGTGGAGCACGAACGTCACAGGCTCCCGAGATTACTAGAACTTCTTAGAAGGATCTGGACGAAGTATTACATCAGAAATCGCTGTGTTACTCACGACACTTCGGCGCCTGTTGCGTTCCCCAACACGCCCGACAATTCCAGAACCATCATGAGAACAGGCGCCTCCAACACACGCGCGAATGCCTTCTTGCTGCAGAACTTCTCGAAGATGCGCTTTCCTTTCCTTTAACTCGTAATGCTCTGCTATAAAGCAATTTCCATGACATTTGGTAAAAAACTAATAACTAATAGTTACAATGGTTTGAGGGAAAAATTTAACATTTTAACACATTGCAAAGTTTTGTGTTTTGTGTTTGTTTCATTTGAAGTGCATTTATCCATTTTCTTATTGAAGTGTGTGTTTTTATTTTATATTCTGTGTGATTAGTGTTTTTTTACAATTTTGGTATTTTCCACATTTTTCTGTTTTCATTTGCAATTCAATTAACTTAGTTACTTTCATTAATTAATCTTTGCACATTTAATTGAATTTAACACTTGTGAATTAATTTGCATTTACTAAGAATTCTTTTCAAGTTTTATTGTTGTTCAACACTTGTGAATTAATTTCCAAATTTCAGTTATTACCTAACACTTGAATTTTGATTGAATTAATTTTCTTGAATTTTGTGATAAATTAATTTTGACTTAATTTTACTTAATTGATTCAAGAATTAATTAAACTTTACGTTGTTTTCAAGTAACAATAATTTTCCCAGATATTGTGAATTTCACTTATAAATTTTGAGTTTAATAATAAATTTTTTTATTGTAATATTTTTATAAGTGTTTCTTTAAACCAGTATATCATAGGATTTGCTTAGGTAGAAACATAGAGTGGTAATTGGTCTGTTTTCCTTCAATTTACTTGAAGTGAGTTAGAATCAGGGAAGTACTTAGACTTATGAAATCAAGGAAATACTTAGATTTTTTAAGTTGTTGATGGAGTAATGAATGCCCTTTGATTAATCTAATTACTTACAAGATTACCTCACACCTGTTTTGATGAACTTAGTCTGATTTTCTGCCATACTGGTAAGTTGTTAAGGGATCACTGTTGCCTTTAGAGTATTCAGTCGTTTAGTACCTGTGATGAGGGTTCAGGTGTCTGGTTGTTGTGAGGTAACAATTAATGAATGGTAAGTGTAGTGACCAGATACTTGGCACTTCGTCACAATATATATATATATATATATATATATATATAATATATATATATATATAATATATATATATATATATATATATATATATAATATTCTGTTTCAGATACGTGTACAAAAAGCTTATTCACTTAGTATATATATATATATACTATATATATATATATATATATATATATATATATATATATGTTTTGTTTGTTTGTTTGTATAGTGTTTACGTTGCATGGAACCAGTGGTTATTCAGCAACGGGACCAACGGTTTTACGTGACTTCCGAACCACGTTGAGAGTGAACTTCTATCACCAGAAATACACATCTCTGACCCCTCAGTGGAATGGCCAAGAATCGAACTCGCGACCACCGAGGTGGCTTTGTGTGTAGTTTTATTTTGTCGTTTATTAGAAAAAATACGTTAAAGCAGATTTACAGTTATGTCATAGCATTTAAATGATTTTTTTTTATAAATGTTCCTCATATAACATTTACCTTGTAGTTAATAATTTCCTTTAATATTTAACCTAATACAATAAATACATTGTCAGTAGCAGTTAAAATGTGTGTGTATAGTAGTTATTTCAAAGATATCCTTATCACTACACAGCTCTTTCCCTTCCAGCCGATCACAGACACCCTCACACTTTACCCTTTGTCTTGCTCTGAACTCGCATATACGTTTAATATGAGACTTTTGTTCCAACCCTTCTTCCACTCCATCTCCCTAACATCCCAATTGTTTTACCACCTCCACTATCCAATACATGTCAGTTTTCCTTTGCTTGTTGCAATATCTTCAATTTGTTTTACCTCCTCATTAACCTGATATTCTCTGTTCCTTCCACAAGGCCTTCATGTTCATCTTTTCGATTAAATGTTTACCTTATTTTTTTCAAAAACGCACTGATTGTTCAGTGGTTGCGTAATATGTCTAGTAACGACACAGCTGCCATTTGATGATGTGAGACGCCTTTCACTATAATCTAATTATTGGAAGTCAAATTGATTTAATTCTATTTTCACTTTCGTTTTCCCTTTAATGTTTTAGAAGAGGTTAAAAAATGCTTTATAATGTGAGAATTCTCTGCCAGTAATATTCCGGCGACTATAGGAAAGTGTAATTGGCAACTCTTTTAAGAGTGGCCGATGGACACAATTTCTCATATTTGCGCCATTTTTAAGAAAAGACTTTTTTATATAGATTTCAACCAAAATTTCCAGTTATTTGCCTACATGTTTTCAGCCACACGCCATCATGCTGTCATCAAAAGTTTTCATCATTGCATTGAAACAAAGAAAACGTTTTTACAGCAACTCAAACTCAGTAAGAACAAAGAAATTCTACGGAATTCCCTTAAGCAAGTACTGATCAGTTGCATATTCACCAGATTCCGCCAAATGTATTGATTCTACAATAGTGGTGGTATCTGACATTCTAGAATGACTGACATCATAAGTCGTCATATGTTGGATTTTTTTTTTTTTTTTTGTTTTTTTTTTTTTTTACCATCAGAGGACTGCTGGTCCTAATATAACTGGAGACGAGGAATGTTTCTGGATTCCACAGTCTTCAGTCAGTGACAATATAAACCTATCAGGATAGAAGTGGAAATCTAATGTCACTAAGTCTCTCTCTCTCTCTCTCTCTCTCTCTCTCTCTCTCTCTCTCTCTCTCATGCAAATGGCCACGTGGTATTTTAAGTGTCTCTCAAGCATATGGGCCAGAAGATCCGCCCACGAGAATTAAACCAGTTTGGAGTTAATGAGGACAAAACAATTACAGATTTACTCTTTTCATCCCAAAATAACAAGCAGTTCTGATCTTACCAAAGTCAGTATTCCAAGCCTTCATATTCCATATAGATACTCATATTCACCAGTGATCTAGAATGCAGTGCAGTTAGTCAAAATATGTTTATATGGGTATATACCTTAGTATACACACATTTCTTAGCTGCTTCTCCCTCCTTTCCGATTCATTCAGTCTTAAAATTTTTAGTCTAGCAAGTGCTTTTTAAATGGCTATGCTTTAATGTATGTTTTTTTTTTGTATATTTGTTGAGAATCTTAAAGTCAAAGTTATATTCCATGTAAATTATGTTGTGTTCTATTTTAGCCTTGACGATGTAACTGGGTGTTACAAAACGCGTCGGCAATCAATGTATCACCTGATGACCGGCTATATCCTTGTCACCCTGTCCTTCCATATGCTGTGGCCGGTCATCAGGTGTTACATCGATTGCCAACGCGTTTTGTAACATCCAGTTACATCGTCAAGGCTAAAATAGAACACAACATAATTTAAAATACATGGAATATTACTTTGACTTTAAGATTCTCCAAAAAAAAAAAAAAAAAAAAAAAAAAAAAAAAAAAAAAAAACATACATAAAAGCATAGCAATTTAAAAAGCACTAGCTAGACTAAAAATTTTAAGACTGAATGAATCGGAAAGGAGGGAGAAGCAGCTAAGAAATGTGTGTATACTAAGGTATATACACATATAAACATATGGAAGGACAGGGTGACAAGGATATAGCCGGTCATCAGGTTATACATTGATTGCCGACGCGTTCGTAAACACCCAGTTACATCGTCAAGGCTAAAATAGAACACAACACAATTTAAAATACATGGAATATAACTTTGACTTTCAGATTCTCAACAAATATACAAAAAAAAAAAAACATACATAAAAGTATAGCAATTTAAAAAGCACCTGCTAGACTAAAAAGTTTAAGACTGAATGAATCGGGAAGGAGGGAGAAGCAGCGAAGAAAGCTGTCTCAAGCCAGATGCAACTGTACAGAGGAGGTGTGTGAATTCAACTTGGACACCAACTGCTTAATAAATAACGACTTTGAAATAAGCAGTTTGCGTAAACGGCTTGTTTGGCCCAAGTCGGCATAATTGGTGGTGGTATTAAAAAATTTTTGCGTGATTTCTGATATTCAGGATTGGACACTGCAGCCAGTACGGTGACTGACACCATTATGTGAATCAGCTCTGACTTTTAGCAGTCGTTTAGTCGAACCCATTTAAGTCCCCAAATCACATCTGGGGCAAGTATATTTATTTACGACTGAAGATTGCAATATTGGGCAGAGTTTGTCTTTAAATTTAAAAAGTTATCCTATTGTAAGGGTATTTTTTGGAATTGAAATAACTTGCAATATATTAAAGTCTTTTTCAATTGCAGACTTGAGATTCCTTCTAAACTTGTCATCTTGGATGTATGGAATACTGACATTTTAGTGGAACAGTTATTATGGAAGGAGAGTCCGATAGTTTCTTATTTACAAAATTCTTGCAATGTTTGAAGAAAAAATGGGAGGGAAACCAGTTATCGGTAAAAATATTTTTACAGGAACAATATTTCTTTATGATATGAATCTCAGGAAAAGGTAGAGTGTAAGCCCGATGGAGCAAGGTAAAAATTGAATCAAGTTTAAAATGTAGAAAACAAACACTATAAAATTTTGAACCCAGACCGAAAGAAGTCTTTTTTTTCTAAAAACGGATGTGTTAAAACTATCACCATTTCGAAACACCAAAACCTCAAAAAATAGTAATCGATCAATTTCCTCTCTCTCTCTAATGTAAACTTGATATTAGGATGTAATTTATTGATGTACGAGAGAAATTGATCAGCGTGGAAAGCTGATAGAATAAAGGTGTCATCGACTAATCGTGTATACAAAAGAGGATAAAAACCAAGGGGGCAATTTTCCAACATGCCCTCCTCCAGGGAGCACATAGAAATGTTGGAAAACATGGGACTAAGAGGTGATCCCATTGCCATGCCGTCAACCTGTTTATACAAATGATCATTAAAAACGAAGGCAGTGTCCAGCACTGCTAACTGCAACAATTTCTTAAAATGGCACGATCATTGATAAAATAATTGTCATTGGGGTTGTTACATTTAAGTAACATTAGAATAAGTGTTTCCTTTATGTGGATTGTAATGAAGAAAAAAAAACTAAGGTTTTTTTATTTCTAATTGCATATTTGTTTTGTTTCATTTCCGCTATTTCGAGAAGGTTTGGGAAATTACCGAGAGCAGGAATATGCCTGTTTTATACAGAAGTAGCGAAGGACTGTTTGCAGTGGGAGGGATCTGCTGAACCAGACCATTCCAGAAAGTCGCAACCCCTATATAAGAAGAAGAAAGTGTTTGTGACGGGGAGACAGAGACGGACACTAGAGGTGTTAGGAAGGGAGGAAAAGGCGCAAGAGAGTAGGGTTACATAACTCTGTGTGAGCTGGTGTTACGAGTATTTACGTGAGTTATATATTTGATGTAAGAATGAAAGGGGATTTCAATAGAAATAGGCCAGTAGTGATGTTAATCAGGTAAAGTTTAATGGTGGTTTTTTGTGCAAATACACTATTTGTGAGTAGTAAGCCGGCCAGGTTTGAGCTGTCATAGGAAGACAGTCTGGTTTAAACTTAGGCCTCATTTTATAGCCTAAGCAAGGTTGTTGTATCACTTGCCTGTAATTAACATGATTTGTGTGAGGAAAATTAGTGGCCGGGTATGAGTTTTCTACAAATACCTATAGGGTAGCTTGCACCTACCTGTAAATCCCTAGTCTCTGTTCTCCATAGCTAGCCAGGATAGGGCTACCTGTAAATCCCTAGTCTCTGTTCTCCATAGCTAGCCAGGATAGGGCTACCAGTAAATCCCTAGGCTCTGTTCTCCATAGCTAGCCTGGATAGGGCTATCAGTATGTCCCTAGTTCGTCTTCATAACTAACCTGGATAGGGCTATCAGTAAGTCCCTAGTCTGTGTTGTCTTTAATTAGCCAAGGTAGGGCTATCCATATGTGCAGTGCATTACTCTCTAGCTAGTCATGTTTGGTACACATTTTTTCTAGAAAATGTTTAACTCTGTTAGTCATGTTGGGTATTCCAGTAGTTAAGTTAGAGCGTGACTTGTACTCTAAAGCTAACTGGATTAAATATTGATTCTGGGAATAGGCCTAAACTCACAAGGTTAAATTAGGTATGCAATATTTGTATGCAGGTTTTGAAGGAGTTAGGCTAGAGCTGGTGTGCTGAAACTGTTCGTTCATTATTAAGGGAGTACGTATTCAAGTTTTCTGTCAATTACGTATTTAAATGGCTCGAGTGGTGCACATTAGTCACCCATGATTGTCATTAAGTAAAGATACTGTGGTTACTACTGTACTAATCATAGATAAGGAATGTAATGTAATTTGTTTGGCTGCACTGTTATACTAAGGAGGTTGCAATTTAACTTTAATGTATTTTTCTGGATTTATTTGAAATACAATTTTTTTTTAATATTGTAAATAAATATAATACTGTTAAACTATTGCTGTTGGTATTAATTCCATCTTCCTGTTTCCACTTTGTTCATGTTCTTTAGCCAGTAAAAACACTCCAGGAGGGTCTAATCACTTTTGTTGAGACAACCTTCCTCCAACAGGGGTCAATAACAATTTTATCTAAAATAACCTCGATTTTTTCTTCTACTGGGACATTTGTGAATAAGGATTCAACATCGTAACTGGTCGTGATTTGAATTCTTCGGAGTTTTTCAAGATATGTTTATTAGAAGTTAACGGTTCTAGTAAAGGAACTAGGTATTTAGCTAGTTTGTAATTAGGAGCATGAATTGATGACAATATTGGTCTCATTGGGGTTCCTTCTCTGTGCATTTTAGGTAGTCCGTAAATGACTCCAAACGATCTATGTGCCTGTGCAATATAAATCTTCATAAGTGTCTTTGCTAATGGTATTCTTAGTATTAAGTTCTTTTAAAAATCTATTGGTTTTGTCTTCATCTTTAAATATATGTTTACACTCAGGTTTACCAATTTTCTGAAACTTGCTTTCGCCCCTCTAAGTAGACTCCATTTTACTGATATAATCCTCTTTACCCTTATCACGTTTAGTAATTATTAAGTTTTCATTTTTTGCCAGATTTTTCAGAATATCAAAGTCAGTTTTCTTAAAGAAAGGTGTCTAATTATTCGTCAATTTTCGACATGCCTATTGAGTGATATCCAATAGTTGTGACTGTAATTTACTGCCATCAGTATTAAAAGGTGTCCAATCCTGAATGTTCTAATATCAGAAATCACGCAAAAATTTGTAATAAGGCCATCAATTATGCCGACTTGGGCCAAAAAAAGCCGTTTACACGACTGCTTATTTCAGAGTCGTTTTTATTAAGCAGTTGGTGCCTAGTTTGAACTCACACATTCCTCTGTACAGTTGCATCTGGCTTGAGACAGCTTTCTTCGCTGCTTCTCCCTCCTTTCCGATTCATTGAGTCTTCAGCTTTTTAGTTTAGCAGGTGCTTTTTAAATTGCTTTGTTTTTCTGTATGTTTTTTTTTTTTTTACATTTGTTGAGACTTAAATTCAAAGTTATATTCCATGTATTTTAAATTGTGTTGTTTTCTCTTTTAGCCGTGATGATGTATTACATGATGACCGGGTTTCTCCTTGTCACCATATATATATATATATATATATAATATATATATATATATATATATATATATATATATATATATATATATATATATATATATACACATATTATTACATTTATTGATCGCCTCGTCTACCCGGCATTTAGTTAAATATTTCAATTGCTAAAAGAGTAGCCATATTCTCCCTTAATTAACTTTGGGAGGGAGAAACGAGGCAAGTTGATAGATCGGAATGTCCGCTTAGGCTTTAGCTTAAAGTAAGAGAGGCAGGCCAGGATGAGATAGGCCTCGATGTGGGCTTTAGGAATCCCTAACTTAAGACCTCTTTTCCTTTCCAAACTTTTCTGGGTGTTTTGCATCTTTCAGAGACTGCCGGAGGCAATAGGCCGCAGCTCGGCCATTTCGAAAAACAACCTCATCTCAGATCTCCTAAGGCAATGGCGCGCTCGGCCATTTCGAAAAACAAACCTCATCTAGAGCTGAATAAGGGCAATGCGCAGCTCAGGCCATTTCGAAAAACAACCACATCTCCCCAGTCCAGGCCAAAATCTCCAAGAGGATAGATGTGTCCTCTCCTCTGACTGACCCACAGAAGTCAGCCCTTCACATATCAGACACATGTTCAAGTCTCCAGGATTAAAGGTACGTCTAGAAAGTGCAAATCCAACCAGCCCTGTTTCTCCAAGACGACTCTTGCTAATTTTCATTTTCAAAACTCCTCTTTTATCACTTCTCGATTGAATTTCCTTTTTGTCCCATCGGGCACGTGCTGCCCCTCGTGACCTGTCTCATTGAATATTTCATTAACACAAAGAGTTTTTCCTCCCAGTGTGTTAGACAACGTGAGTAACTGTAAATTTGGGCAAGAAGTCTTTATTTTTACATGTGTTAATCTGGAACCCATTTTCCAGATTCGCTGAGTCCGTGTCCTGTCTCGCTCGCAAGTGCTTCCTCCCGTAACCAAGATCGCAATGATCCCTTTCGGAAACCAGCATTGTTGCACATCTGTTTATGCCAGCTTTTCCTTATGCGAGATAGATTTGGTTCACGTGCGGACAAGTTGCATTTACTTTTCCCAGGCCATTCAACGGCCTCTTGTAAATAAATGCATGTAAAGTAATTAGCTGAGTTTCCTGGCGACCTTTTTTTTCTAAAAATAAAAATAAACACCAAAACCCCACCTTTTTTAAGGTAAGTTTAAAATCCAGTTACGTTGCATCCATATAATATTTCCCGTTTAGTATTCGGTTTATACAAGGCCCCGATACGTAACAATACATACACACACACACACACACACACATATATATATAATATATATATAATATATATATATATATATATTATATATATATATATATAGTATATCGAAGACTAGTAAGGGGGCTCAAGCCCTACAGATATCACAAGGCAGAGAGGTAAAGATGTCTGATCGTACATAATTTATTGCCGAGGTTTCACATCGCTTCGATGCATTTTCAAGGCTGAGGAATTGATAAAAATACAAACATTTAAGACTTGTCACTAATAAAACATGTATAATATTTAAAATTGGATACTAAAACACTAAAACATTTAAGATGTAAAAATTACTGTACAACAACACTAGGTTGGAGAGACAATCTACCAGAGTAAAAGATAGAAAGTGACTGAAGGACAGAGCGGAGAAAAAAAAAAAAAATAAAAAACACACCTACACACAAAACTATATAAGGGTATATATATGTATATTATATATATATATATATATATATATATATATATATATATATATATATATAAATATATCATTCGAGCTACAAATGTCCTTAATATTTAATTCACTCTACCTCGGAATTGATATATTTTCATATATGTACCGAGGGGGAATTTTAGTTTGATAATAATTTCGTCCCCCCTATGGGATCGAACACCGTCCAGTTGGACGGGGAACGAAATCAGGAACGGACAGTGATGCTACCGAGTCTGCTAGCAGAGAGGTTATAAGTTTATATCGATTTCTGACCATTACAAATCACTGCCGATCTCGGTGTATTCGTAATTAGAATCGATATATATATTTATATATATATATATATATATATATATATATATCATATATATATATATATATATATATTTACATATATATATATATATATCTATATGTATATGTATATATACATATATAGTGTGTGTGTAGGTGTGTTTTTTATTTTTAAATTTTTCTCCGCTCTGTCCTTCAGTCACTTTCTATCTTTTACTTTCGTAGGTTGTCTCTCCAACCTAGTGTTGTTGTACAGTAATTTTTACATCTTAAATGTTTTAGTGTTTTAGTATCCAATTTTAAATATTATACCATGTTTTATTAGTGACAAGTCTTAAATGTTTGTATTTTTATCAATTCCTCAGCCTTGAAATTTATTTATTTGTGTGGGATGCTTATAAATATATATATATATATATATATATATATATATATATATATATATATATATATATATATATATATATATATATATTATATATATATATATATATATATTAGATTAAAAGCATCCCACACAAATAAATAAATTTCATTCTTTTAACCTCACAAAGTTATGAAGAGTAGAAGAAGAATGTTCAGACATACCTTAATCTAAAATTTTTCATTCCATTGATCTCAGAAATTCGGAAAATTGCCCAAGGTAAAGAAACTTTCCTAACGGTTCCTTCAAATCCTTCCTAATTTCTTTCTCAAGTTTGGGAAGCTACAAAGGCAAGATAATCAGGGCATGGGGTTTTCTGAAGCAGTTTCTACTCGGAAGCAATTTAGAACTTTAAGAAAACTTGTTTATCAAATTTGGGAGCGTCATGCCCTGCCCCGAAGGTAAAATTGTTGATTGTTTCTTATTGTTATTTTCGGCTTCTGTCACCTTGCTCGTATTTTACTTCATAAATGTATTTTCTCAAGTTCCATTACAAAGTTTACGTAATCCTTTACGAAATAGTAAATTATCCTCAGTCTTTCCTTTTTATGTATAAAGGTTTTCGAGTTGTCTAACCTTCAACAAAGGATTCATCGAGTCTAATATGAAACTATTTTTAGCCTTTTCCCTGTAGCATGAGGCGTTGCATCCTAACCGAGAACTGAATATCCAAAGACTTGAAGAGTGAAAAATGATGTCAAAGAGAGGTAACCCTCGCCCCTATAGCTGTCTGTTTTTTTCTTTATTATATCATGCGTCATTTCCACTCCACACTTATTGACAATCGAATAAGATTTTCTATATATAAGGACTAATAAAGCAGACACTTCACTAGTTTTATTTCTGCTGTCCAATCCGCTCTTCTCACCATTTCCACGTAACAAACTTGGTTATTATAGCTCTTCAAAAAGTTTCTTTCAGATAGCATATTCAATGCATATTTGATATGAATACCTTATAACTACAAGATATTAAATCCAAAACTGTCCTGTTTTCACATATTCTCATTACTATAATGATTTTGCAATAAATCCATCTTCTAGTAATATAAGTGGTACAATATGTTTACCTCGTACTGAACTTTTGGCAGAACTTTGTCAAACGTTATAACCATTATCAGTTATCAGTCAATGCGCTCATAAATATCGTCTGTAAAGTAAAGTGCTGTCAAAGGCAGTTTGATACAGATTAGCGAAAATTTCTGAATCGCAGACGCCACTCAGTATAAATATAAGTGAACACGTCGAGTCATATGTGTATTTCTAATTTAGTTCTGGTAATCATCCTTTGATCATGTCCAAGATTTCACCCGGAACTTCAACATTTTTCGTATTAAAGTCGCTAAATTTTGAATTCTAAAATAGTTAGTTATATTTCCCTGTCTTTCAATGCTAATTGGACTTAACATGCATCTGTGAGTTTACTTTATCTTAATAAGCGTTAGCATGATCCATTTTCCCTTTGCAATCAACGCTTCGTGCGTTGATCATACAAAGGCAAAAGTTATCGTTTCTTACTTACTGCTATAAGATTTTTAACAAATAAATCTAGTACATTTCTAAATGTGCTGGCCGACGATTTATCGTTTTATTTGCATGTCCAACCTATTAAAGTGGGTTTTTTTGTGTGATAAATTTGTTAGGCGGAAATGTCTTTGCTCTTTAATGCAGTCATGAAGTACTTTTGTAGTTATTATCATATGTCATACCTTTCGGCTTCATGAATACTGTGGTGGTTTTATATCCCATTTGAAAGACTTTCTCCCTGTGACTATGGCTTTATATGAGCGAAAAATTTAAGATTGAAGTGAACAATGGACAACGAAGCCCTGGAGATGGAAGCAAAAACATGCATTGAAATATATAGATAGGAAGTTAATTCTCCATGATTGTTTTGTACCTTTATGGATGATGTTGAGTAAGAAGTCAAGAGATGGAATTTACATAAAAGACCAAGGGTCGTAAATGAGTGTGAATGGCTAATGTTTGCAAATGATGCACTTCTGTCTGGGAACACTGAAGGGAAATGATAAAGATTCTGTCTGGTAACATTGAAGGGAATGATATAGATTCTGTTCTGGGGTGGAAAGTGAAGGGAAATGATATTCTGTCTGGGGACAATGAAGGGAAATGATGAAGATTCTGTCTGGGGACAGTGAAGGGAAATGATATTCCTGTCTGTGAACACTAAAGGGAAATGATAAAGATTCTGTCTTGGGAACATTGAAGGGAATTGATAAAGATTCTGTCTGGGGACAGTGAAGGGAAATGATAAAGATTCTGTCTGGGACAGTGAAGGGAAATGATAAAGATTCTGTCTGGGGACAGTGAAGGGAAATGATAAAGATTCTGTCTGGGGACAGTGAAGGGAAATGATAAAGATTCTGTCTGGGTCCAGTGAAGGGAATTGATAAAGATTCTGTCTGGGTCCAGTGAAGGAATTGATAAAGATTCTGTCTGGGACAGTGAAGGGAAATGATAAAGATTCTATCTGGGACAGTGAAGGGAAATGATAAAGATTCTGCCTGGGTCCAGTGAAGGGAATTGATAAAGATTCTGTCTGGGGACAGTGAAGGGAAATGATAAAGATTCTGTCTGGGGACAGTGAAGGGAATTGATAAAGATTCTGTCTGGGGACAAAGAGGGCAATTGGTTAAAGATTCTCTGTCGGGGGACAGTGAAAGGAAATGATGAAGATTCCTGTCTGGGGACAGTGAAGGGAAATTGATAAAGATTCTGCCTAGGTCCAGTGAAGGGAATTTGAATTTAAAGATTCTCTGTCTGGGGACAGTGGAAGGGATTTGATAAAGAAGTTCTTGTCTTGGGGACAGTGAAGGGAATTCATCAAAGAATTCCTGATCTGGGGAGGCCAGTGGAAGGGAAAATGATAAAGATTCTGTCTTGGGGTTACAGTGAAACGGAAAATGATAAAAGAATTCTGTCTGGGTGGACAGTTGA
Organism: Macrobrachium nipponense; assembly: GCF_015104395.2. Classification (NCBI taxonomy): domain Eukaryota; kingdom Metazoa; phylum Arthropoda; class Malacostraca; order Decapoda; family Palaemonidae; genus Macrobrachium; species Macrobrachium nipponense. Next base: position 26,907,328 of record NC_087203.1, on the reverse strand, counting down.
AAAGGAAATGATAAAGATTCTGGTCCTGGGCCACGTGGAAAGGAAACTGATAAAGATTCTGCTGTGGGAAACGTTGAAAGTGAAATGATGATAGATTCTGTCTGGGTAACAGTTGAAGGGTAATTGATAACGACTCTGTCTGGGGACAGTGAAGGGAAATGATAAAGATTCTGTCTGGGGACAATGAAGGGAATTGATAAAGATTCTGTCTGGGGACAGTGAAAGGAAATGATAAAGATTCTGTCTGGGGACAGTGAAGGGAAATGATAAAGATTCTGTCTGGGACAGTGAAGGGAAATGATAAAGATTCTATCTGGGGACAGTGAAGGGAATTGATAAAGATTCTGCCTGGGTCCAGTGAAGGGAAATGATAAAGATTCTGTCAGGGGACAATGAAGGGAATTGATAAAGATTCTGTCTGGGGACAGTGAAGGGAATTGATAAAGATTCTATCTGGGGACAGTGAAGGAAATTGATAAAGATTCTGTCTAGGGACAGTGAAGGGAAATGATAAAGATTCTATCTGGGGACAGTGAAGGGAATTGATAAAGATTCTGTCTGGGGACAGTGAAGGGAAATGATAAAGATTCTGTCTGGGACAGTGAAGGGAATTGATAAAGATTCTATCTGGGGACAGTGAAGGGAATTGATAAAGATTCTATTTGGGGACAGTGAAGGGAATTGATAAAGATTCTATCTGGGGACAGTGAAGGGAAATGATAAAGATTCTGTCTGGGGACAGTGAAGGGAAATGATAAAGATTCTGTCTGGGGACAGTGAAGGAATTGATAAAGATTCTGTCTGGGGACAGTGAAGGGAAATGATAAAGATTCTATCTGGGGACAGTGAAGGGAATTGATAAAGATTCTGTCTGGGGACAGTGAAGGGAATTGATAAAGATTCTGTCTGGGGACAGTGAAGGGAATTGATAAAGATTCTGTCTGGGGACAGTGAAGGGAATTGATAAAGATTCTATCTGGGGACAGTGAAGGGAAATGATAAAGATTCTGTCTGGGGACAGTGAAGGGAAATTATATAAAAGATTCTGTCTGGGGACTAGTGGAAGGGAAATAATAAAGATTCTGTCTGGGGACAGTGAAGGGAATTGATAAAGATTCTGTCTGGGGACAGCGAAGGGAAGATTATCAAGATTCTGTCTGGGGACAGCGAAGGGAAATTTCTAAAGATTCCTGTCTGGGGACAGTGAAGGGTGAAATTATAATGATTCTGTCTGGGGACGAGTGAAGGGAAATAATAAAGATTCTGTCTGGGGACAGTGAAGGAATTGATAAAGATTCTGTCTGGGGATGGCGAAAGGGAGAAATGAACTAAAGATTCTGCCTGGGGACAGTGAAGGGGGGGGGAGGAAATGATAAAGATTCTGTCTGGGGACAGTGAAGGGAAATGATAACGAGTTCTGTCAGGGACAGTGTAGGGAAATGATAAAGATTTCTGTCTGGGGACAGCGAAGGGAAATTATAAATTCAAGATTCTGTCTGGGGGACAGCGAAGGAAATGATAAAGATTCTGTCTGGGGACAGCGAAGGGAAATGATAAAGATTCTGCCTGGGGACAGCGAAGGGAAATGATAAAGATTCTGTCTGGGGACAGCGAAGGGAAATAATAAAGATTCTGTCTGGAGACAGTGAAGGGAATTTTATAAAGATTCTGTCTGGGCACAGCGAAGGGAAATTATCAAGATTCTGTCTGGGGACAGCGAAGGGAAATGATAAAGATTCTGTCTGGAGACAGAGAAGGGAATGATAAAGATTCTGTCTGGAGACAGCGAAGGGAAATGATCAAGATTCTGCCTGGGGAGGCAGCGTAAGGGAAATGATAAAGATTCTGTCTGGAGACAGTGAAGGGAATTTATAAAGATTCTGTCTGGGGGGACAGCGAAGGGAAATTATCAAGATTCTGTCTGGGGACAGCAAAGGGAAATTATAAAACTAAAGATTTTTTCTGGGGACAGTGAAGGGAAATTATAAAGATTCTGTCTGGGGACAGTGAAGGGAAATAATAAAGATTCTGTCTGGGACGGCGAAGGGAAATGATAAAGATTCTGCCTGGGGACAGCGAAGGGAAATGATAAAGATTCTGCCTGGGCCCAGAAGGGAAATGATAAAGATTCTGTCTGGGGACAGTGTAGGAAAATATCAAGATTCTGTCTGGGGACAGCGAAGGGAAAATTATTAAGATTCTGTCTGGGGACAGCGAAGGGAAATGATAAAGATCTGTCTGGGGATAGCGAAGGGAAATGATAAAGATTTTGTCTGGGAAAGTGAAGGAATTTATAAAGATTCTGTCTAGGGACAGTGAAGGGAATTTATAAAGATTCTGTCTGGGGACAGTGAAGGAATTTTTAAAGATTCTGCCTGGGATAGCGAAGGGAATTGATAAAGATTCTGCCTGGGGACAGTGAAGGGAAATGATAAAGATTCTGTCTGGGGACAGTGAAGGGAATTTATAAAGATTCTGTCTGGGGACAGTGAAGGGAATTTATAAAAATTCTGTCTGGGTACAGTGAAGGGAATTTTATAAAGATTCTGTCTGGGGACAGTGAAGGGAAATGATAAAGATTCTGTCTGGGGACAGTGAAGGGAAATGATAAAGATTCTGTCTAGGGACAGTGAAGGGAAATGATAAAGATTCTATCTGGGTACAGTGAAGGGAAATGATAAGATTCTGTCTGGGGACAGTGAAGGGAAATGATAAGATTCTGTCTGTTTCCAGTGAAAGGAAATGATAAGATTCTGTCTGTGGACAGTAAAGGGAAATGGCATAGATTCTGTCTGGGGACAATAAAGGGAAATTATAAAGATTCTATCTGGGGACAGTGAAGGGAATTTATAAAAGATTCTGTCTGGGAACAGTGAAGGGGAATGATAAATATTCTATCTGTGGACAGTGAAGGGATATGATAAATAGTCTGCCTGGGTCCAGTGAAGGGAAATGATAAAGATTCTGTCTGGGGACAGTGAAGGAAATGATAAAGATTCTGTCTGGGGACAGTGAAGGGAAATGATAAAGATTCTGTCTGGTGACAGTGAAGGGAATGATAAAGATTCTGTCTGGGGACAGTGAAGGGAAATGATAAAGATTCTGTCTGGGGATAGTGAAGGGAAATGATAAAGATTCTGTCTGGGGACAGTGAAGGGAAATGATAAAGATTCTGTCTGGGACAGTGAAGGGAAATGATAAAGATTCTGTCTGGGGGACAGTGAGGGAAATGATAAAAAATTCTGTCAGGGGACAGTGAAGGGAAAATGATAAAGATTCGTCTGGGGACAGTGGAAGGGAAATGATAAAGATTCTGTCTGGGGACAGTGAAGGGGAATTGATCAAGCTTCTGTCTGGGGACAGTGAAGAAATAAAGATCAAGATTCTGCCTGGCGACGTGAAGCGGGAAATGATAAAGATTCTGTCTGGGACAGTGAATGGAAATGATAAATATTATGCCTGGGTCCAGTGAAGGGAAATGATATAAAGATTCTGTCTGGGGACAGTGAAGGGAAATGATATAAAGATTCTGTCTGGGGACAGTGAAGGGAAATGATATAAAGATTCTGTCTGGGGACAGTGAAGGGAATTGATAAAGATTCTGTCTGGGGAAAGCGAGGGAATGATAAAGATTCTGTCTGGGGACGGCGAAGGGATGATAAAAAAAGAAATTTCTGCCTGGGGAAACAGCGAAGGGAAATTGATAAATAAGATTCTTGTTCTGGGGACAGTGAATGGGAAATGATAAAAGATTCTGTCTGGGGTGACAGTGAAGGGAAATGATAAAGAATTCTGTCTCGGGACAGTGTAGGGAAATGATAAAAACAGATCTGTCTGGGGACAACGAAGGGAAATGATCAAGATTCTGCCTGGGGACAGCGAAGGGAAATGATAAAGATTCTGTCTGGGGACAGTGAAGGGAAATGATAAAGATTCTGTCTGGGGACAGTGAAGGGAAATGATAAAGATTCTGTCTGGGGACAGTGAAGGGAAATTATAAAGATTCTATCTGTGGACAGTGAAGGGAAATGATAAAGATTCTGTCTGGGGACAGTGAAGGGAAATGATAAGATTCTGTCTGGGGACAGTGAAGGGAAATGATAAAGATTCTGTCTGGGGACAGTGAAGGGAAATGATAAAGATTCTGTCTGAGGATAGCGAAGGGAATGATCAGATTCTGTCTGGGGACAGTGAAGGGAAATGATCAAGATTCTGTCTGGGGACAGTGAAGGGAAATGATCAAGATTCTATCTGGGGACAAAGAAGGGAATTTATAAAGATTCTGTCTGGGACAAAGAAGGGAATTTATAAAGATTCTGTCTGGGGACAAAGAAGGGAATTTATAAAGATTCTGTCTGGGGACAGTGAAGGGAAATGATAAAGATTCTGTCTAGGGACAGTGAAGGGAATTTATAAAGATTCTGTCTGGGGACAGTGAAGGGATATGATAAATATTCTGCCTGGGTCCAGTGAAGGAAAATGATAAAGATTCTGTTTGGGGACAGTGAAGGGAAATGATAAAGATTCTATCTGGGGACAGTGAAGGGAATTGATAAAGATTCTGTCTGGGGACAGTGAAGGGAAATGATAAAGATTCTGTCTGTGGACAGTGAAGGGAAATGATAAATATTCTGCCTGGGTCCAGTGAAAGGAAATGATAAAGATTCTGTCTGTGGACAGTAAAGGGAAATGACATAGATTCTGTCTGGGGACAATAAAGGGAAATGATAAGATTCTATCTGGGGACAGTGAAGGGAATTTATAAAGATTCTGTCTGGGGACAGTGAAGGGAAATGATAAAGATTCTGTCTGTGGACAGTGAAGGGAAATGATAAATATTCTGCCTGGGTCCAGTGAAGGGAAATGATAAAGATTCTGTCTGGGGACAGTAAAGGGAAATGACATAGATTCTGTCTGGGGACAATAAAGGGAAATGATAAAGTTTCTATCTGGGGACAGTGAAGGGAATTTATAAAGATTCCCTGTCTGGCGGCAGTGAAGAAAATGGTTAAAGGTTCTGTCTGGGCGGACAGTGAATGCAAAATGTTAAAGAATTCTGTTCTTGGGACAGTGAAGTGAAATGATATAGATTCTGTCTGGGGACAGTGAAGGGAAATGATAAATATTCTATGTTCTCGTTCTCAATGCTACTGAGTTCATTATATCAGAAGATTTGAAACGAGATCTCGATAAAGCTCATTATGATTTCAGTATGACAATTACTATGCGATTATTTCAACGAAATGTCGCTGAAGAAAGTAACGAAACCTTTGAATTTATTAATGATGGCGATTTCATATTAATACGATAAATTTTATCCTAAAAGGCTGGTAACTTAGCTTTGTCGTTTACGAAAAAAAAAAAAAAAAAAAAAAAAAAAAAAAAAAAAAAAAACAAAAAAAAAAAAAAAAAAAAAAAAAAAAAAAAAAAAAAAATTGAAACCTCAAGACCTCAAACTCGAGAGAGCATTCGCCTCTCAATAAGGAAAAAGTGAGTTTTATGTAATTAAAAAATCTCTCGAATAACCAAGATATATTCCACGAATATTCAAGACTATTATCTCAAGGGAAAGTGTAAACGTCTAGAGCCTTCAAATTTGAATATCAGTAGGTAAGAAAATTCTTCGCTTATAAACGTCGCTGTCCACAGATGTTTTCTTTTTCCAGTGTTATGGGATGTTCTTCAGAACCACTGTCGGAATGAATATGGTACAGTGAAATCTTTAATTGTTACAGTTCTGTACGAACGTAACATAAAATCCCTGTCCCGTGTGTAATTAAGATGTTTGAGATAAAATCAAAGTTGAATAAATTCGTCATAACGTTCACTGCTGCAATTTAATCGAATATTAGAATGGCAACATGGGAATGTGTTTTTCGAAAACCACTCGTAGCGGGCGATTGCAAGTGACAAGTCCCGTGAAACCGATAAACAATCTGTCGGTTATTGGGCAGACATACATTCGGTACATTATCTGTTTACTTTGGCTGTTGAAATAGGCTGAAATACATAATTACAAGCTGACATAGTACTTAATCAATTATGTCGCGATGGTAAAAACTTAGGAGTCCAAAAAGGATTGTGTGACACACACACACACACACACACACAAGCGATGATCCAATTCCAGACAGCCATACTCTTCCTTAGTAATTTGTAGCGTAAATATCTGAGCTCTGTGGTTTGATTTTATGCAGTCTTTATTATACTTGATTAGATGTGGTTTCATAATAAATAAAAAATAATGACTTCAGCACTTTTATGCAGACAACCTTCCGCCTAACTTTGATGGTGGTGGTGGTGGTGGGGCGAAAATTTCATTCATTGGGGAGCTATCCTTTTGGTCACATAAAACAGGAAAGATTATTGGATAAATTTAAATGTACCGTTTGACTATGCCGTTTTTGAAAAGTAAGTTATTGTACATCGTTGAGATTACAGAGCCACCATTTCTGAGATTATCATCAAGGTAAACTTACACCCGAATGGTAATAGGATCTGGTTAATATTCATCACATTTGTCACGAAGAGGAATTGGCCAAATTCCAGGCATTTTGTTTCTTAACTATTTCTTGTGTTTATTTTCCAATTCCGTTCAACTTTCCCACTACTCAGTTTTTTTAAATTGTTTCTATTATTATTTTTTTTACTATCTATCTGTAAGGCTTCATTTAAATTCATGTAGAAGATCTTCCCACGTCAACTGCTAACAGTTTAGACCTTTTAGACTTACCAGACAATCAATCCTCTTCGTAAGCAGTATGAAGTATGTCTTGATGTATTTATATGAGCGTTATCCTCTTTTTGAGAAGTGTTCTGTTGTAATTCTCAGAATCCGCTTCCGGCATACGCAATGCTCGTACCTGGTAATCGACTTATGTTTGAATAAAAGAGTTCGAGAACTGTAATGGAATTATAGAACGAAATTACTTTTTCTTTCCTGTTTTCACATTGGAATATATCGCATATATAAACCACGAAGGAAAAATAAATAACGGCGTTTCTGCAAGATCTTTCGACTCAACCTCCTTTACTCAGCAGATAAACTCAGTTTATATGCTGAGTAAAGGACGTTGAGTCGAAAGATCGTGCAGAAACTCCGTTGTTTATTTTTCCTTCGTGGCTTATACCTTTATTTATGGATTTATCACGTTCCAAACTTTCGTGATTCTGTTATACATACATACATACATACATACATACATACATATATATATATATATATATATATATATATATATATATATATATATATATATATATATATTATATCATCTGGGAAGGTGAGGCGGTTAAAGATATGCAAATTAATGGGTTAGTGAAAAGCTAGAAGATCACGAGAAAAAATTCCATTTACTGGCTTAAATTTAATCGCGAAAATCATCGCCGCGGTCAACCCTAACTTATAAAAGACATTGACCGGATGGTGAACCCTTCTGCATTCATAAATATGCTCTTCATTTTTTGATGCACCAAAGAGGTGGTCACTCCTTCCTTTAGGGGCGAGCTCTTTGGACCAGGTCGTGTTGCCACTCTCCCGAAAAAGTGAAAAACCCATATCAGCTATGGCAAAAACCCAGATTAGCAGGAAAAAAAACTTAGACCTTAAAATGACAACCATGTAGATAATTCAAATTAGTAAACTGCATTAAAAACTTGTATAATATCTAATTCAACACTTAATTTTTAAACTTGGGCTCCTTAAGATCAATTTCACAAATGAATTGTTCATCGGTTCCCTCAATCGTCACCTACTCATTTTCATTTTGTTGTTGTATCCTATTTTGGTATCTTTTGTGACACTTCCCTTCCACTGCTTCTTTCAGCAATTCTCTCTTAGATTCCCAGTTAATGCACAACTTGCTTTTCGTGTTAATAGCTTTTAGGCGATTTGTAATCTTGGTTTTGGTACATAAATTCTGACAGATTTCTGTATTTGGATTTCCCAACCCCATCTTTAATATCTCTAACACTATAGGTACCAATATTCTGGAATACATTTGATTGATGAAGGTAAGCCTTTTTAGCATCGGAATGACCGCCACTCATCGCCAAGGTCATTCAGTGTATTTTCTGCTGCAATTGCAGGAAAATTCATTGCTAGAGGTATAATTGATGGTGGAGATAGTGTTACATCATGTGTTACTTTTGGATCTAGTATTCTCATTTTAACCAGTACTCCATCTTCACTAAGGGGAAGGCGTTTCCTAATTTGTATACACAGTTCAACAAGAAAATTTAGACAGTTCTAAATCTAGAAGCACCTCAAGCGGGGATTGGGTCTTGGGTTAGCCTATTCATTGCTCTTCCACTTAGGGAGATTTCATCCATATTTTTGTGATTTGATGCATCACTAGGGTCAATATCAGACAACTTTCTTCAATTTAGAATATCATCTTTAATGAAGCAACTAGGAATGCTAATGATATTCTCTGTAAAGAAAGCATTGAATGTAAAGAATGTAATCTAAAATGTTCCGATTGAAATTCAAAATTAAGTGCATTTATCTTCTTTATTATAATCTCCAGAAACAGTAGCATGTGCTTTGTTCATTGGTTGACCATTGTTTCATATATATTTCTTGCTCCATCAATTTTAGTACAATTTTCGATTCGGTGTTTTGGCGGAAGTAATAATAATGATGTAGCGTCCCATCGTTGATGGATTGCTTTGATTACATTTTCCCGTGAGAGCCATCCAGTCTGAGCTAACTTGGAATCTTATTCTGTCCCGAATTAACTGCATTTTGAATCAAACGGAAATCATTCTGGCGTTTGCTGCTTCTGGCAAAGTAAGATCTCAAATCTTTCCAAAATGTCTCGAGGTATGATGGTAAAACTTTCACTGCATGACTTGAACACAGCGCAAATGAGTGGCATACACAACCTATAACAAAAGCAGATGGGATATCTTCCTTTAGTAATTTTTGGAAGCCGCTTTTCTTGCCCATCATTGTTGAGCAGTTATCACTACCGAATCCAATTATGTTACTCAGGGAATGTTTTGTTTGGGTAGTAGAGCTTTAACAGCTTCGCAAAGGCCCGCCGACGAACCATTATCCACAACCACAGTATCCAGTAGAGCATCTTTGACATCAAGTGACTCCGTCAAAATAGCGGACTACAATTGCTAGAATTTGTGTTACCGATATATCAGTACTTTCGTCTATCAATATGGAAAATTTCTGTTTCCTGCAAATATCTGATATTTCATATTTTTCATGAAACGCAATTCCATCCTGTACGATGTATGATAATTTGGTTCTCTTCATATTGATATTCCCAGCTATTTTAGTGTCATGAAACGCTCTCTTACAAATATTTACTAAGTGACCTGCGTGACTAAATGGTACAAGGTGTTCGGAAAAATATGCGGCAAAAAACAATTCAGCTTTTGCGGTTTGTTCATCAAGGGAAGGTTCTTTTTTCACAAAGAAGGAATCTAATTTTACTGCCGATTTTGTAGAAGCAAAAGATTTTTTGTGCTTCACGGTGTTTTTATGACCTATGAGCACCGATTTGTTGGCACTCTTTCGTTGAACCTTACAGTACACACAATAACAGGCATCGGGATTGCTATCAACACGTCGTAACCAGTCTTTCAGTTCAATATCTTCCAACCATTCTTCTCTAAAACTTTGTGTGTACCACTTTCTTTTCTTACGTGGTATCTGATCTGTCATTGTCAAATAATCGGTTAATAATCGCACGAGCCACTAATCCTTATGTATGATTAATACAGTTTTTTAAACCCGTTCCCTGGAGACTCGCAACATCATACCGGTCAAGGCAGCAGGGATGGTCGATCGGGGAAGATTGCAAACCGTATGCTATTGCATGACTGACTTCAAATAAATACAATAACACTTTAAGCTATTTTATTTGATTTACTTGCAAGTGAACAAAAGAAAACCCCTAGATTTCATGGCATTATCAAACTAAAAACCCAGAAACTCAGCCTGGCATCGAAAAACCCAGCAGTGCCATCCCTGGCTGTAGTTGAGGAAGGGGTAATAATAAGTCATTTCATACCTGTTATATATGCCTCATACTTTGATGATGATCAAAAGGCTCCGGTAACTAGATCTTGTACCAGTGCAGCATCCTTGGTTTACAATGGCCATGCTAGGTGCTTTTGAACAAACCGCGATTGAAAGTTCCTAACTTTGATACATTTGAAGTCCATCACTGCCAGAAGGCGCTTCACCTTTCAAAGAAGAATGCATTGATTCCAAAACATGTTAGATTGTGTAAGGGAGTCTGCGTTTAAGTTTGTTAAAAAAAAGAACATGAGCCAATCAACTTCTAACCAATCGCAGGTTAGTTTTGGAGCCCTACAGAAAACTGAAGTATTTACCCAGCAAGAAGTTGCTGTTGATCCTCATGGACAGAGGCAAGGACATTACAGGGAACAATTCAGAGAGGGTCAGTCCCCTGTGATCGCCCCGAAATTTTGGTATGATCTAAAAGGCAGTCGATGGAAATGTATAATATTACCACCCTCACAGAGACAAGGAACGAATGGCTAGGGATGAAAATGACACGCTTTTTATTTAATTTTTTTTTTAAGGATGTTTTCAGAATCCTTACAAAAACCATTAATGACAATGGAAACTGCTGTCGTCTTGTGTATTGTAATCGTCATGCATAGTGAAACAGGCACTTCGTATTACATCCAGACATCTCGCACAAAGACCAACCTGTCGTTTTAGCCATTCAGAGGTCGTGCCCTGAAAGGGAACAAGGAGTATGGGAGAAAATCATCATTTTTTTTTTTAGACTTAAGAAGCTTAATCTTTTAAAATTCTTTAGCGAATAGTTACATCGTTGTCTTTTAATATTCTTGTTGTGTATTTTGGTATTTTGCAATACAAGCGATCAAAAAACAATAAAAACTACTTGAAAATTACCATCCGAAAACCTAGCATTTTACTGACATTCAAACACTCGACTCTTAAGATATAATTTCTAGCACTCCATTCATTCTATACATCAATAGGGGGATAAGTCTGTCTAAAGCAAAGTAAATTGAACTTAGACATTGTTTCCTGAAGTTCAAACGTGCATACAGATTTCTACATGGTGGCGGACATTCGTTTTTTATACTTTACAAGTTAGTTACTCAAGGAAATTTTGGTAATTATCATCAGCTCAAATGAACTCGTTTAGTTCACAGCGGCCATTTGCCTCATGAGTGTCTTTGTACTTCAAACTTTTCGATTTAGCGTTAGAGAACAATTATGGACTTGATCTGCATAGTTAATAAAGACACGCTCAGCAAAAGTCGTAATTTTTTTTCTTTTATTGATAATAATTACCAAAAAACTTTGAATTAAATTTACAGATATGTAATGGCATTTACATAATTATTATTTTATAAAATGTTCATCATATAACATTTACCTTTATTTGATAACAATTTCCTAATTCCTATAACCAAATAGAACAGTTTGGTATTAACATTTAAATTTTTTTTTTAACATACATCGTAGGAAAATAAAATTGTTCATTTTTAATTTTTAATTTCCTACGGTAACCGCTTTTCCGAAGATTCCATTTATCAAATAAAACGTACTTATATTGTCTTTTTTGTTCCCATCCATACTATTAATAGATAATCAATAATGAGAACTACAGTACAATTTTGGTCTTTATTAGTATTACAACTGAAGTCAAATAGAATAACATGAAGAAAACTATGATTTCTCAAGTTACATATGTAATCAAGGCTGTTTTTTAAAAAAATTTTAACACCTGTTGAATGTGATCACAAAACTAGAAAATATGAAACACATCCTCTCTACAACCACAATGTGCACATGCATCAGTGTCTTTGATATTAAGGGCTTTCAATTTAGAGTAAGAGGGTGGAACACCATGTAAATAACAAAATAACAAAAATTCACGTTCCTCAGGGAAGATAAATGGAGTGCCTCACACTTTCTAGACTCTTTCCCAATTATGTAATGGAAATGCTTGTTCGATTGTAGGCTTAACATTAGGTGCAAATCTTTATACAGCACTTTATTAGATAACACTGGATGATTTAACAGCTTATGTATATGCCTTAAGAAATCTATGCATGAAGAGTAAAAGCACGGTGTGGTTAATGCAGTATTATTAACAATTCCACAGTTAACTAAGAAGGATACTCTTACGTAGCAAAAATATATCGAATTAAACCAATATCAGCCTATACATATTGAGAGCAGTTTTACAAAATATTATATATGCTTTTCGATAAACATCAATTACCCCCTATACCACCATTGCGTTTACTCAGGCAAAGTGTATCCTTTCTTATCGGATGATATTTACCATTCTACATAGACTGGTATAATATTGTATTAATTTTACTAATATGTGACTTACTTGGTAGAAGTGTATGAACAACATACCACACCTTGGATAAAACTAAACAATTCACAATTATGGCTTTCTGATATAAGGTTAAAAATCTAGGCTTAAACATATTAACTGTTTTTTGCACTTTTTCTAAAATATGTAACCAATTTTACTGACCGAATCCATGAAATTGGTCAATTAGTTCTATCAGACGACAAGCCAAGACCCATGATAACAGTTTTCTTTTTGTTAAGCAAGGCTCAGTTGTATTTTCGAATTTATTCACAATTTCAATACATTTTGCCAAAGCGTTATCTGTTGTGATAAATATATTTGAGTCATCTGCAAAACCTATCATTTTAATTATCACCTTATTAGGAAGATAAAGAGCCTGCACCTCTATGTCATACTGAATGGCTTTATAGAAGCTTCTTGAAAAATACAGAATAGAACAGGCCATGGCCAAAGGGCATCCTTGCCTAACAGATCTTTGGATTTCAAATTCACGGGACAAAGAACCATTAATACTAATATCTGCTCTGTATTGTGTAAAGAGTGTACACAAATACAGTCTCTCGATGATTTTAATGAATTCCACTGGAAAACCTAATTTCTGCCTAACCTTCAACAGAAAATCAATACTCACTCTATCAAAGGCCTTAGACCAGTCGAGACTGAGAAAGGCTGGCTTTGATTTCTCATTATTGACATAATGAATCATATATCTTATAATATTGTTACAATAAACAATTGACTTATCAGAGCCAACACAGAACTGAAGTTTGGAGACCACCTTATCAATCACTAAGTGGAGCCTGTTCTTTAAAATTTTCGTAAATAATAAAGTAATAGGTCGCCATCATATAATTTTGACAGATCTCTTGATTTTGGGATTAATTTAATCACACCTAAGTTTTGGGATACTGACAACTCATAATGTGTTTTCATGTATTTCAATACCTCTATAAAGTCACTCTTTATAATATCTCAGAAGGTAAGATAAAATTCAGTGGAAAGACCGTCTCTACCAGGAGTTTTATTTTTATTAAATGATGAAACAACTTCCCTGCTCCTTCATCAATTCATTGAGAATTTTTCTATCATGCTCATCTAATACTTTGTCAATCTTGCTAAGAAAATAATTCATATCCTTTTTTCTACATTCCGGCTTCTTAAAGAAACTGCTGTAATAATTACTAATATGAGAACATAAATCAATTTGGGACTCAAGTGTCTTTCCATTCTCTAAGATTAATTTATTTAAAGAAGCGATTTGAGGTTTTACTTTCCTTCCTAATAAAAAAAGACGACACTTTCTCCCCTCTATTCAATTGATCCATCTTACCTCCAATTTTCACTCCCTCCATTATTTCATTCCTTATACTTTCAATTTTGCCTTTTATGGATTGAATATTTAGTATTCTCCCGTAGCACAGTCATGTTTTAAATAAAATATTCTCAACCTCGCCTGTGGTATTATTCCACGGTTAATTTCCATAACGACCATACAATGGTCTAGAGACTGGCACTGTGGTTACAATACGAATGTTATCAAAAATGCGTCTTAAATAGAACTTGTCAAGACGAGATCCATAATTTTTTCTTTCAAAAGTATATTCAGGTAATCCTTTTCGAAAGTAGTAAGTACCCTTGAAACCTAAATGGCTGATCCAAAGATAACAACGTTTTTGACATTATATGGTGACTCGGATGACTACTGTCTCTGTCGGTAACAACACAGTTGAAATCCCCACCTAAAAAAAGGGTCGGAGCAAAGAAGTCTTCCCTAACCTTAACATTATTCGCCCCAGGGAAGCGTGAACATTGACAGTGATGAATTCAGTTATTATAACGTATCTACCAATAATACGTCCTTACACATCTGTTTCTTGGTTAATAATCTCAATTTGGTTTTTCTTTTATGTTAACATTATTAACGTACCTCCTTTGGATAACACTGTGAGATTAAAAATTATTTCAAAACATATTGAAAGTATCCAACAATGACACACACGTTTTTCAAATCGTGCTCCTGCAAAAGAAGTACGTCGATTTTTTGGTAGTTTAACATCGCTTGTAATTTCAGTCGCCAGCCTGTGCCACAGAAACCGTTAACATTTAATGTCGCTACAGTTAAAGATATTGTGATATATAGGATTATATGCGTTGTTTCTTTTCAATTGTTGCAGACTTCCTTCCTTAACCAGCTTCAATTTACTATCTTCTTCAAGTTTTAAATTCCATTTCCCTTCTAACTTTTCATAATTTTTCATGGGCATTTTCTTGCAAATTAAATATCCACTGAATATTTTCAGTATCCATGTCATACAGTGTTTGGTTCATCGACCGATCACAAGTTTTGTTTATTACATTTAAGTTTCCTTCGTCAAGTGGGAGACGAGAACCGGGCGATTTAACTTGAACTTGAAACAGGTGATAAATTCAATGAGGGATCCTTATCACAAGGCACTTCATTATGGTTACTTTGTGTAGAGAGGGAATCAGTCAAGCAATATGATACTATCCTCTTAACTCACTGTTATCCATCAGTATATTATCATTAACATTTCCTTTAAATTATTCTGCATTAGTAGTATCATGTACTGATGAAAAATTAGGCAAGGCGATGCCAGATTGATTAATAACTTCATTTTCCTTACCTCCAGTGTTGTTGTTTTTTTTTTATTTTTCTCACTTTCAGCAACCACATCCCCTTTATGCAAATGTTCCAATGCAGGAAAATCTTTTAAGTGATACGATATTGCTCTCCCTGTTTTTACAAGCTACGCCCAAATGCGCAGACCTGCCACATTTATGACAGGCTTTTTTCTGCCCATGTAAATGAAGTTTATCTTAAATCTACATATATTTAAGGATGAAGGAATGTTGTCTCTGATATGCATTTTTGCAGTCCTCACACCACTAAGTAGCTTTTTACCTTTTCCATATACAAAAAATGTTATTTCTGATACCGTAACTTTCCCATAACGACTCCAAACATTCTCTAAATTGCCATTCTGTATTCAAACTGGGCTCCTCTAATTCATACAAACGTTTGAGTACTGCTAAGGTTTACTATTCTCACTGTATCCTTTGCACCTACTTTGAATGTTTTATCTTCATTATTCAATATAAAATTCTCAAAATATTCATTAACAGCGAACTTAACAAATACTCTGTTAGGAGGCATTAGTTGAAATCCGACGATTTCCGTGTCTCGGATATTTACCGTCAAAAATCACATCATATGCCGAGTCGTAGGTTACACTAGATGTAAATTGCAATCCAACTAAATTGACACGTCTTAGGATACGAGGTTTACTTGCCATGCTTTCCGTTATTCCTTTCTATAATCCAATACCTTTTAACAAGGAAAAGCCGGTGACGAGAGCAGTCAAAGTATACGTACGCACCCGACCAGAGCTTGGACGGAACCTGTTTGTTTTAAATAGTTGGAGTGACTCTGGAAATACTCCGTCTCATGCTTCATATGTCAGTCTCCCAAGACTTTTGAAACTCTTATTTGATCATTCCGATATGAACGTGACATGAAAGTAACTGATGTATCTTTTGATGCCGTTCTGTGCCACACTTTATTGCGGTATGAGGTAGTTGAGTTGTCGGTCTTTATAGCAATTTCCTTCCGAACCAGTCAGTCACTTACTATGCAGTTTCACTACATGATATTTTAACCGTACAATCCCATGGTTTTGGTAATACGTGGCCTCAGTACTGACTAATACCTTATTTTTCAAGGCTTTTGGTATTTGTATTAGTATTGCTGTCGAAAATACTGGGGTTTGATTGTTCATAAGACTTCATTTGTCTACAGAGATGACTGATCATGACATTCGGCCAGGTCTTTGGTTTGACATTTAATCATTCTTCATTGTCAATATAAAAAGAATCCTAAGACCTGCGTGAACATTTTGGGAATTACAGTAGTACGTCGGCCAACTTTGATTCAGTGTGTGGCGGGCAAAATCCGAAGTCTCCATTCCCTTTAAACAAGACTAATATCACAGATTTTTTTGTTTCACAAAAAATAAAAGCATAAGCAGACTCACTATATTCTAAGATCATAAAGTCTGTTCATTCTTATAAGAATCAGATGCCCTTTATCCATGTACCTTTGTACACACGCTATTTTGTTACTAAAAAAAGGAAAGAAAAAAAAAGCATTACATCACTGCTTGTGCACCACAGAATTGTATCACCAAAGTCACTTTTGATATTAGTCTTGTTTAAATAAAATCCAGCTTATCAGAGATAGAAAAAGCAATATGACTAATTAATTAAAACGTGAAAGTGGTACTTCAGTTTTCCGGTGGCAGTAATTTTGGTTTTAATTGAATAGAATAACCTTAGCTTTACCTACAGTCAAATATATATGATGATAATATTTGACCCCTGTACTGAGGGATTGGTTGATTGATGCAAAAATGTACCATGGCACCACAGCGATTTAGGTAATCGACGTGTGCTGAGGGATTGCCTGATTAATGATGCTTCACAAGTGAATAGTTCCTTGGCCAGGAAGGAAAAATCCGAGTTTATCACAGTTAACAAACTTGTATTTCCTTACGAAGCAAATAAACTATTACCATGAAATGGCAATTGCATCATCTGTACTTTTTTGTTTGATATAGAAAGGGGACCCGGAGTTCAAAATCTTATAGATGATTGGTAAAATCTTAGTAGAAATAATATACCTTTAAGCCTCTCTCTCTTTCTCATGTAAAGAATGGTCACACGATGTAATGCAACAATTTTCTGCGTAATGAAAAGTCAAAAGTGAAATGTAAACTTCTTTTCTGGAAGAGAATGATAGAACCGAGAGGGACAAAAATTAAATACAGATGCGCAATATGGAGATTTTTTCTCCAATTTATATTTCAGTATCCAATTTTTTCGTTACTATTATCTGAACATTTTCCTCTTAGAAATTAGGTTTTTCTAAGCAAGCTGGTCATTTACTACCTTAATCAACTAGATTAATGAATGTAATTTTCTGTGATAAAGTGTTCTCTGGATGGATATTTACAGTCTTCAAGTAAAATCGAGACTTCGGATATTTGAATATCCTAAAATTCTATTGAGCCATTTGCAGACACTTCTGTATTGTAAATGAAGCAATTGTTTCATTAGCCGTTATTTGTGGCGTCCTGAAACTGTATGACTTTGTTCACAGCCTCTCGGGGACCCATGTCCCCCCTGGGTGGTCGCAATCCAAGCCTATTATCGTCTTAAAGCAAAGAATATTGTGTTGTTGTATTAATGAATGAAAATGACTGTTGTTTATGCAGAGCAGCAACACAAAGCCGATGGACTGATTAGTTGAATTACAGGTTTCTCGTTGTGGACGGTTGCAAAATAGTTTTATTGATACTTATGGAAATCATTTTATGCCACCAGTAGGGTGTTTTATTTTTGATAGTGACTTTGATCATTCCGATTCCAACAAGGCGCACGATCAGATCTGTAATCTTCCTCTACTAAGTTGGTTTGTACCGAGCCTTTCTTCACTAAAGAATTTTTTATATTTTACTCCTCTCAACAATTGGTATTTAAGCTTTTCTTCACTGAATGGATTAAATAATTGGCTATTCACTAAAATCAGTATTCA
>NC_087203.1:26854358-26886858 GCF_015104395.2 Macrobrachium nipponense | reverse complement strand
ATAAACTACAGTTTAGGTCGTCCATCGTCCAGCTGGGATCAGGCTCTTTATCCTCCGGACCTTATATAGAAATGCACTTTGGCCGTGGTTGCTGTTAGACTATGCTCTGGTCAGAGTTTCTGGGCAGTACTTAACGTCTTTTGGGTGGTAGCTTGTAGTCTGGAACTTTGGTTCTAGACGGTATGATTTGGCAGACATATTAGGTCAAGGATGCCTCGCCATGGACTGTTACACATTAAAACTCTGAACGATTTCATATGAAATTTGTTCATAAATGTTTTCGACGCGATCACTGATTCATTTGCATATTGATATGAATTTGTATAAAAAATGGAATTCATAGATGTCAAATTCAATTAATCGTGTTTCACTTGATGATGCGTTCCCGATGTTCATTTCATTAAAAGTACATTACCCTGGCTATTTTTACACCAAACGATATAATCTAGCTTAATTTTTATATCTGGCTGTTCTGCAAAACCTTTCTTGTATCGCTTGGCTGCTTAGGAAAATATAAATATATAAGTCAGAGAATATGTTGTTTATACAAATGTATTCATACAGACACACACCCAGACACACACACATATGTATGTATATATATATATATATATATATATATATATAGTATATATATATATATATATATATATACATACATATGTGTGTGTGTCTGGGTGTGTGTCTGTATGAATACATTTGTATAAACAACATATTCTCTGACTTATATATTTATATTTTCATAAGCAGCCAAGCGATACAAGAAAGGTTTTGCAGAACAGCCAGATATAAAATATATATATATATATAATATATATATATATATATTATATATATATATATATATATATATATATATATATATATATATATATATATGTATGTATGAATATGTGTGTGTACTTTTTATAACTAAAACCAAAACATTTTCAACCAAGCTTGGTACACATGTGACTTACTGTCTAGAAAAGAATACTGTAGGGGTTAGGAATCACTAGCACCAAAGGGGGTAGGAGTGGGAAGGGCTTCCCTGAAGCGGGGCTGGTTCTGCCCGTAGACTCTGCGGGTTCATCATACCCTATTTCGGTATATATGACTTGCTATTTGGAAAAGAATACTGTGGGGATAAGATATTGCTGGCACCAAAGTGGGTGGAGGTGGGAAGGGGTTGAAATGTAAAAAATAACCAAAAATGACAGATATTAGTGGCTAATCCATAGTTTTCGAGGCCACTGAGATAAATAGTGACACTTCCAATGCCCTTTAAGTCTAAGTTCAGCCCCAACAGGAAGTGGGAGTGAGTAGAGCTGGAATATGCAATATAAAAAATGCTGGGCAGTGTAATTGAAGCAATTATCTTGACAGGAAAGAGAGAGAATGAGAGGAAGAGAGAGAGAGTAGAGGGGTGTTAGGGAGAAGGACGAGAGAGACTTTATCGGTTATAATTCAGAGTTTTCCCTGGCAGCGTTGGGTTGGTCAGCTAGTATATCAGTGCTGGGTTGGTTAGCTAGTATATATATATATATATATATATATATATATATATATATATATATATATATATATGAGTGTGTGCGTGTGTGTGTGTGTGTGTGTGTGAAAGAGAGAGCTGAGCTGACATTCAGTTATCCAATGGTTTTAGAACAACAAGAGGCAAATCATAAATTCTTTAATGCTAACATTTGTCAAATGGCGAAGAGAAAAGAATTCTGTCAGCTTTTTTATGCATATGCACTTGGTGGAAGTTAAACATAGCATGGTGATTGTTGATTCTATAATTTCTGGTATGCAGCATACAGTAAGGAGCTTCTCAGAGTTTGTCTCATGTGGTAAGAGAATTTTAGTCGGATGTTTACTTAGGGCACCAATGTTTTATCTAACTCAATGTGCTTCATTTGCCAGTGATCATAGGGGGCCACAACCCTGGGTACATATAGAGGAGTGTAAAAACACAAACCAGGCCACTCCTCATGCCTATTTATCTGGTAGATTCTTGCCCTAACATACCAGCAAGGCAAGAAGCAGCATGCTATTGTGACCTTGTATATTGTACTGACCACATCTTGAAGTCTTCTGTTGAGTTTCCGGAAGCCCTAAAAATGACAACCCTGGAAATCATTACCTCCATGGATGCTAAGTCCCTCTTCAGGAACTTCCCCTTGAATGAAACAATGCAGACAATCTTTGATACTGTGCACAGAGAAACCCCACACCCCCATTAAACATCCGTGAGCAGGCCCTCCATACACTCCCTTGACATTTACACAAAAAATTCATTTTTCTCTCCCCTTACAGGTCATATGTACACACACAGAGATGAACACACGGAAGGTGTAGCAATGGGATCTCCCTTGGGAGTACTCTTCACGAATTTCTATATATTCACTGGAGCAATAGGTATTCAACACCATCAAAACCTTCGTTATGGGCAGCACAAAGGAAGAAATGTGAAAGCTTCAGAAAGCCTTCCTCAGTTTTACTCTTGAATACTGCCATGATTGTCATCACCCTTTCCTCGAAGTCCTCGGAGGGCAACAGCTGGAGCACTTCATTCACAAGTTTACACAAAACCCAAGAACACTGACATATACCTTAACGAGTAGAGTGAGCTTCCAGAGAGATACAAATGTACTGCCTTCAGGAGCTTCATAACAAGAGGTCTCTCTCGTAGCTTCTCCGATAGACATGCAGCCCGAATTAATGTGTTGCCCGGTCTTAATAAAAAATGGGCATACCAAGTGAAGTCACCAGATGCATCCATGGGACCCTGGAAAAATACCACCAGCAGGAACCTCACCACACCACCCAAAAAGGCATCACACACTTTTATAAGGAAATCTCCCTAGAAATATAGAGGACAAGCGGGCCCTTTGCAACATCATACATACCTGAGTCATTTACCCTCATACTTCGGCTCCCACTTGAAAACCCATTAACCAGAGACAGTGAATTTATAATACCCATCTCCATCAATATACATCACCGCTGTGAAGGCTTCAGCTTCTCATAGTTATTGTCGAAGTATAGAGAGATACTCACAGTGTTTATCATCAAATAGGATTTGGGTGACTAGATAATATTAATGACGTTGCGGACCATATAGTTATGCAAGATTTATGGGGTTTGATTTATATTTCATTTGAAGGAAGTCTAATTCTAGTCGAGATTCTTAACCTTTTGTGAAATACCTGCGTCAGGCAATCTCCTCAAGGATTTAAATCTTAATATTATCGTGTACCGTACACCATTGTTTAAATAACTTATTTTTATTTCGATTACTCCATGTTAAAATACAGTTCTACATATCTGAAATAGTGTAGCTTTTTGGCCGTTTGTACAATGTTTTACGCATAAAGTGTTCTTTTATCAAAATCGACTTTCTTGAAATTGCAGCATTGAAAATCAGGCGCCTTTTTGCTAAGGCTGTAAAAAGTGTAAATTACTATTTTCATTATCTTTAGTAACAAAGTCAGGAGTTCCTTTCTCAACTATTATTGTCTGTTTGTCGGTATATAATGGCAGGCTATCTAAGAACGGTTAGGCAAGATTCATAACATGACCGTCTCGAGAGCAATACCTTTTGGCAGATATTCTATACTGCATATGATAAATTCATGCATGCATTCATTTGTAGGAGATGATTTTCCTCGCTGCTTAGTTATCTTTGTGGAGGTATTCTCTGTACTAACTGTTTAATTTACACAGCCATTAAAATTGTAATTTTTATTTTCCACAACATATGCAGTACTCAGGAGGGATCAACAGTACTGTCTATTTTTGGAAACACACATGTGCTACCATTATAATAATCAGACTCCGCAACTTGCCAGCTCATTTTTTGAAGTTTTTCTTCTTAACACTGGAATTTTTTTCTTAGTTTATAATCACTTTTGGTTTTATTACGTGATTGTTTGAACATAATGTGCATAATATTAATAGCTACTTTTGGTACTTTTCAGCTTCCCATAGACTTAAGAGACGATGAGTCAAAATTATTGATTCCGAACAACACTGGTGTGTAAATTCAACAAAATATCTATCTATCTATTCTAAATATTATACTATATACTATATAGTATATATATTATATATCATATATAATATATATATATATATATATATCCGAATATATATATATATATATATATGTAGTTCGTAAGCATTACTGGTTCCTCTTTTCTTCTCTCCTACGTTGTATCTTAGTAAAGTGATTCTTCTTTTAGAATAAGGGAGATGATTCAAACGGGGAAGTTGATAACGGTAAAACAACTTTATTTCTCAACTCCATTACGAGAGAGATAGTTCGGTCAGGAGACCGTTCCGTTTGATCACTAGAATAGAACTGAATTCTTAAAGCATCACGTCGATAGCGAAACATTAGCTATCTCAGCGATTCACATAAAAAGACATACGTAGTCCGCCGGGTCGGAAGTTACAAGTTTCCGGCGCAGGTTAACAGGTCAACCGCTTCCCATGGAAGGTGTTATAAAAAGTTAACAAATTCGTGAATCGATGATGTTTTCAAACAAACGTAAACCAGGCTACTGCAGGCATTGCACAGCGTGATCTAGATTTGTGATAGTCACGTAGGACGCTCCTAATTCACCAATGACCCCTCAGGTCATGGATTCTATTTACAGATATGTAATTATCTGTTTCAAACAATGTATTTATTACATTAGGCTCGGACAGCTACCATTCAAGCCTTGAATAACAAAAGTTACTTTAAACATGGTTTCTTAGGAGTGTGCTCGTAACATATATTTAGATATAATCATAACAAGTGATTAAATGCATAAAAAGCTTTTGTTACATACCCCTTTTGGACATATTCATAAATAAAGAGAAATGCATGGAAAATATAGATCCATGTTGATAAATAAATGATTAGTTAGGTACCAAAAAAATCAAAATGTTGACATGTATACATGAATATTATGGTAATAGGTAACCTGATTAAGAATAGCGGTTACTTGGTAAAATACAAACATGATCATGGATAATTGTTAAAGAGTACTTGTCACTCTTTGTAATATATAATTTGTATATATATATAATTATACAATAGTATAATAGTATAAGTGTGCACAGATATAGATTCCAGGTACGTACACGCACCAATAGTTTAATACATAGGGCTTCAATATTTTATTAGGTGCCCGAAAAATACTTTTATGAGTATATTAATATATATATATTGGGCTACAATATTTTATTAGGTGCCCGAAAGATACTTTTAACTGTTCAAAATGCAAAGGCTTGGAGTCTTTCTTGTCCTACATATTGCCAGCGTACAGACCGCTTTTCACACACAACACAATTCCAGACAGTTTTCCTAGGCACCAGGTGAAATAGCCAGTTTCAGACGGCCCTGAATGTATACGCTTTTAACGCAACAGGAGTTTCGTCTGGACGCGGCAAAACGTTCCCTTGAAGATCCTTCTGTGTCCGCCTCAACCTACGCCAAGCAAAGATGTTAACGGCGATAATCAATATTGCCGTAACGCCAAACACGGCCAGCAGCATGTAGTAATGAAGATTTTCTCCTCCTGCATAAGTCGGTAACGCGTGGTCCATCTCAGCCAGTTGCGTCAAACGATGAGCCACCCGCGTGTTGTATGGGAGAGGTAGTGATGGGATAATTGTAGTCGCCCAGGTGTAGTTCGCAAAGAATGTCTTCTCACATATTATCATGTTGACCCCTCTGACTGTGTAGTTTGTAGATGTCCCTGTACAGCCATCAGCTGCTACAAAGACTTGGGAATGGGCGGTGGTCCCGTCCGGGCATGACACTTGAAACCCATCCTTGTCGTATCGGATCCAGGAGCCGTTATTCATTCTGTAATTGAACTTATTACTGTAAAAGGGATAAAGTTTCTTCAGACAACCTTCGCGTGTATGGGAGAGAGAGCCGTTTAGCACTATGCCTAACTCACACGAATCCATTGATATAGGATAGAATTCAAAAGAGTCAGCTGTACAAACTTTATTATTCATGGCTTCTGAACAGTGAGTGAGTTTATCTAAGTCTTTAATGACTGTAAATGATTTCCTATCAGGAGAAATCAATACCTGTCCCGTCAAATTGGATATTACTGGACTTGAGTTATTCGTCATGAAAGTTGGAAACGGTGCTATTTTGTATGATTGCCAAGCATCGGAAGAATCAAAAGGGATAGTGATCATAATCCTATAATTTTCAACGCTGACTGGTATTAGGCTATAATAAAACTCTATTTTATGGGCGTCTAATAAAGGAATATAACCTAGTTTCTCCCGTCCGTTCTCTAAAGTTAAAGTCAGATCCTTAATAGGCATAAGGTGTGGAGATAACACACCCTTTGTTGCTAACGTAATGGCTTCTACATAGTCCTTTGATTTCTCAATAAAATGTGATATTTTGATACGGATATGATCTATTTTCGAACTATAATAAGCTAACGTAGCCAGCAAGTGTTGAACTTCCATAATCTGATCGATATTACTAGAATGTTCGTTCACCAAACTCATTATTTGATTGATTGAGGATAACTGGCTGCGAAGTTCGGACAAAGCTAATTCGGTTTTGTGTTGCAAAAAAACTCAATTTCTTTTTATTTTGATTATTTATCTTAAGGCGATTTGAAATTCCTAAGCCTAAACTTGCAACAGATCTCAAGATGTTTAGTCCAGCAAAAATAAGCGGGATGCGACGTTCGAGAGTACTGTGCCGCACAGACCACATCAGCAAGTCCCGAGCAAGTTCCTCTGCCTCAGCGGTTTTATTTTGCAAGTCGTAAGATAACATTTCCCCGATGCTTAGGGTTTGAGCTAGCGAAATCTCTGAGTTAGCATGAAAATAACGTTGGTGCATTTCCCTTAACGAAACAGCAAACCTCAACAGGTCATTCTTTAGGTTAAGGACGTTATCTTCAGGCAAAAAGATCGCCTGCATATCCACTTCTATGACTATGTTACTCGATGTAATAAAAATGTCTTCGGTTCTTTCGATAATAGTGCCATGATTAAATTCTATTTCTTTCGTTTTAGCGCTCTTTCCACACGACAAAGATGTCTGAACGAACAATATCACTCCTAACAATAACAGTTTTCATTTTGGAAACCTGTAATGAGTAAAATATATGTTATAACTCATGTTAAAGAATATGTTTACATACAAATATGATAGATTTATATATATATATATAAATTATTATACAAGTTTCATAAATACAACCATTTTTCCCTCACTCCATCTACTCTTCTTTAGTTTCTGATATGTGCCAATGGAACGATTCTCATATCAGTAGGTTGGGATACGTTTTGAACCCTAAATCTATTGGCCGTTAATGTTTCTAAAATGTTAAACGGGCCTTCAAACTTAGGTGTCAGTTTGTAATTTAGACCTTTACGTACGTATACTTGTATGTATACCTTATCGCCCACGGCATATGTTCTAATTGGCTTAGCTATTTTATCATGATTTCTTTTCATTATAATTTGTGCTTCTTCTAGATTCTTACGAAGTATATTATATCGACTTATGCTTGCATCCATAACATCCTTTAGAGGATTTGATAAATTGGTTTTAGGCGTTAATACATGGAAAGGTGTTCTAGCTGGGATACCGTACAGTGCCTCGTGCGGTGTCATTTTAATAGACACATGATATGAGTAATTAAGTGTGCTTAGTACCACAGGTATGGCAATGTCCCAGTTGGGGTCTGTCCCCCATAAGGTGACCCTTAAAATGTTTAAAACCTTACGATTTGCCCTTTCACTAGCCCATTAGACTCGATTTTCTTTATGCAAAGGAATTCACACAAGGAGTTAAGGAAATGATTATTGAACTCCCCGCCCGAGTCTGATATGATTGTGTGTGGAATTCCATGTTTACAAATGTAGCACTCGTAAAACTTCCTAGCGCACTCGACTGCGGTTTTTGTTTTCAGCGCTATCAGTTCTGTATATTGAGTCAAGGCGTCTATGATTACTAGGAGGTGCTTATTTCCTCTGTCTGACTCGTAAAACCCTGTTAATAAATCTAAGTGTACTCTTTCAAAGGGTTGATTTGGCACGGGATAAGCCCCTAGGCTGACAGGTGTCTTCGTGTGCCCTTTATATTCTTGACAAGTGCGACAATTAGCTATGTGCTTTTTTATATCTCTAAGCATCGTATGCCAATAAAATAAAGATTTGGCTTTCTGTGACATGATGGAAAAACCCGGGTGTCCATGCAGTGGATTTTCATGCAACCATTTTAAGATAGTGGGTATGAGTAAAATAGGTACCACCACCTGGTTGTTATTCAACTGTGGTGTGTTGCGGGTTTTCCTCGTCACGGATCTACACAGGATATTATCTTTGATTATATAATTCTGCTGCTTATACTTTATATATTCCTTTTCCTTCGGATTTCCGTTTAACGCATTTATGATTTTTTCTATTTGCTGATCTTTTCTTTGTTCCGTCTGTAATAGTTCAGCACTCCAGCCCAGATCTTCCTGTTCAGATATAGTTTTAACAATGGGCGTGGAGGTTGAGATATCTATTAATTCAGCTAATGGCTCTGTACAAGAGGACGAGGGGTTGCGTGATAATGCGTCAGCAATAATATTTGCTTTCCCAGGTAAATACCCGATCCTCGCGCCAAAGTCTTGAATGATCATATGCCACCGAGTTCGCTTAGGGCTGTGACTAAAGCCTTTAAAGAAGTCGGTTAGGGGCTTATGATCAGTGAGAACCTTGACGGGATAACCGTATATTATGAACTTAAAATGCACTAGTGAATTAACAATAGCGAGCCCTTCCTTGTCTATTACCGCATATTTACTTTCGGAAGGTCTCAGTTTACGTGAATAAAAAGCTATAGGGAAAAACTGTTTATCATATTGTTGAAGCAATGCACCACCTACTCCTAGGTCTGAGGCGTCTGTTGCAATAAAGAATTCCTTACCGAAGTCAGGAAATTTCAAGATAGGGGAACTACACAGTTCATCTTTCAATGTATCGAACGCCTGTTGATGTTTTTCAGACCATATGAAATCTACGCCCTTCTTTATAAGATCAGTTAGGGGAGCGGCTATGATGGAGTAGTTCCTAATGAACCTCCTGTAGTACCCGCTACACCCTAGAAATTGCTGTATTCCCTTGACGTTTGTAGTATCAGAAAGTTACGATAGCCGATACCTTATCATGGACTACTTTAAGACCTTGACTAGACACCGTGAAACCTAAATAGACTAGTTCTGTTTTAAAAAATTCACACTTACTTATCTTTACCCTTAGGTTATGCTGCCTTAGTCTTTGTAGCACTAGCTCTAATTTACGTAGATGTTCTTCTAAGGTATTAGAAAAGATTACTAGGTCGTCCATATAGGCATGTAGGATATCTCCTAACAAGTCTCCAAACACAATGTTTATCATTCTAGTAAAAGTTATAGGAGCACAACGTAAACCAAAAGGCATACGCAAAAATTCATAATGTCCCCTGGCTGTGCTGAAGGCAGTGTATGGGATACTCTCTTCTTCCAACGGAATCTGATGAAAGCCTTTTAGTAAGTCCAAACTGGTAAAATATTTGTTCTGACCTAGTAAAGATAGAATAGCGTCAGTACATGGCACTGGGAATCGGTCAGGGATTGTTTCCTCATTTAAGCGACGAAAATCGATGCATATCCGCCAAGTTCGATCTTTTTTTCGGTACTACTATTAACGGAAAATTATAAGGGCTGTTTGATTTCCTAATAACTCCTTCTTTTAGCATTTTACCTACTTCCTCAGTTATCTCATTCTGGAATTTCATAGGAAGTCTGTACGAAGGTACATAGATTACTTTCTGTTTGTCCTTTAGCCTTATTTGATGCTCGATGACATCCGTTTTTCCTAGGGTTCCATCCGTAGTGGAAAAAACATCATGATATTCAGTTAAAAGATTCAAAAATTTCTGCTGAATTTCTTCTTCTTGAATGTCCTTATTGATTTTATTTTTTATAGATTGCAAAAGGGCTTCATCCGCAACTGATTGAGCGTGATTGATCTCAGCTACGGTAAGAATGCGATGTTTATAAACTTCCACATCCAAGATATGTTGATTTTTGTGGATTACTAAAGTGGTATTCAAATGATTACAGACTTCGATGTTACATTGTTGTTGTGAGCCGACTGTATAAATGGCTTGTGTGACGGATAATCCGTGTGTTTTCAGAGTGTCGGAAAGGATTAACATTTCAGATTCCGGCAAGGTTTTCTTTACACGCACTAATATGTTCGAAGTTACGTTCGGCTTGAGAGTTTGCATGCAAGCTGATATTACGGGTGAGCGAGAATTCTGTTGGGTCGCGTGGATTATTTCTTGGTTCATGAGACAAGTGATTGGTTCTTCGATATATGTTACTACACTTTCTGGCTCCTTATTATCTAAAACTGATTTTAGGGTATTAGAAGACTTATAGAATTTTCCTTTGATATACACGCCGTGTTTTGCAGGGGCTAAGGTAATATTTTGAGTGCCCATAGACGGGTATCCGATAATTACTGCGGGATAGATATTAATGTTTTGTACAATGATAAAGGTATCGGTAAACGTGCGCTTACCGACCTTGTACTGAACATGAGTTACTCCTACCACATTTAATTCATTATTTCCTATACCCAAGAGTCTTACTCCGGACTTCTCTATAGGGAAGTTTGAAAAGAGTAAATGATGAGTCCTCAAATCCATGATATTACGTGGACTACCAGAATCAAAGAACAAAGTAAATGACTTATGGTCCAAATTTACTGCATGTAAGGTTGGTCGTAACTCGTCTTGACTTATAATTGCATGAATTTGTTGCAAATCTACGGGAACCTGCACAGATTTTTTGGATTTGGCCGTGTGTTTCATAGGAAAATCGATTGCCTCACAATGATCTGATAAATGATTAAACTGATTATTTGATACAAAAGATGTTGATATTGATGACCCAACATCGTCCTCTCCCCCCCTGGAGCTAACTACGTGGTATTTGCTTTGTTTTGCACTCCTTGAAAATTTGCTTGACCTTGCAAGTTCTGGCTAGACGGCCCAGGAACAGAGGTACCTGAAACACGATTTGTTTGTTTCTGCTGTTGAGCCGCATTACTGTTTGCTTGTTTCTTTTTATAGTACTGAGGACCCTTGTTTTTGTTTTCATTGGCAACTGTTTGCGTGTTTTTACGATTCTGCTGTTGATACCGCGAGAAGCAACGATTATATGAATGTGTGGTACTGTTATGAATTGAACAAAAATGCGTCCGACAGTCTGACATTATGTGACCTGGCCTATTGCAATTGTGCAATTGTAACAAGTCATCCTGCTGCTTGATTATTATTAACTTCGTCTACTTGTTGTGGCTTATCCTCATTTTTTGCAAAGGCTTGAGTAAGCAAGGGATCAAGGTCAGTACATTTAGACATGTGTTCTTTGATCTGTTTATACACAGCTAGTTCCGTACTGTCAGGCGTTAGCTTTTTAACACAACACCGCACTAAAGCTACAGGCAACATGACTGCCATACAGATTAAATATATCAAGTGTATGAAAACATTCACAGCGATATTGGATCTTGTAACCCACATGGAGTTACGTAAGTTTTCCTGATGTTCATTTAACCGGTCGGCAATTACTGCCTCCCGTTCTACAACACTAGGCTGAGCCATAGAAGCTTGGTTACGCGTAGAACTCGAAGAACCCATAACTATATTTACCCCCAGGACCTTGAACAGGAAAAATTAGTTAATTTTACTACTGGATTTTTGGTTTTATAGGTGTTCCTCTTGTATTCATGTTTTTTCCGACTGATACGATTCCTAACTGTTTCACTAACACTGTATAGATACGAACGTCCACTGCGCAAACACATATTCAATATAAAATAAAAATGTGTTGCAAATAATAGGAAAATCCCCCAAAAATAGATAATATAAATACAAATAATTTGATAAAGATATTATTCGGAGAACTTCTGGAAGAAAAAGCGATTAGCAACAACGAGAAAAAAAAAGTCTGCGGGCGAGAACTCGTAGTTGAAGATTGATTCCTGTAATGAATGAAGATTAAGACTAAATAACTCACCCCCAGAATACTGGACGATCAACTCTGGTTTATATGGGGAAAGATTGTTGACATCCGATGACGTCACAGCCTCTCTCTCTCTCTCTCTCGCATCGCTTCCTCTTGGCCTACTCGCCACGTCCTTGCTTGTGATCGCACGTTGTTTCCTTTATTTGTTTCTTCTTTCTGTTGATGTTCGATGCTGCTCCGCGTCCGGTTTTGTTTCTTGGAGATATGTGATAACAGTCACTCAAACGTCGATGTTGATGCTTGTATTCTTCTCGATGAAGGACATATCTTCGTCTTCATAGAATGTTACAGCTGCGTTGATTGAAGATCCCGTTTCCTCAGTTTATTGTTGACTTATAGCTGGGCCCCGATGATTGAAATTCTTCGGTCGGCTGATATGATTCTTGTTAAAGTTGGGCCTCTTTATCGCTGCCACCATTGTAAGTTCTTCCGCTTTGGCGAAAGACTGTTTGTCTTTTCTTACGACTGTAGTTCATAAGCATTACTGGTTCCTCTTTTCTTCTCTCCTACGTTGTATCTTAGTAAAGTGATTCTTCTTTTAGAATAAGGGAGATGATTCAAACGGAGAAGTTGATAACGGTAAAACAACTTTATTTCTCAACTCCATTACAAGAGAGATAGTTCGGTCAGGAGACCGTTCCGTTTGATCACTAGAATAGAACTGAATTCTTAAAGCATCATGTCGATAGCGGAACATTAGCTATCTCAGCGATTCACATAAAAAGACATACGTAGTCCGCTGGGTCGGAAGTTACAAGTTTCCGGCGCAGGTTAACAGGTCAACCGCTTCCCATGGAAGGTGTTATGAAAAGTTAACAAATTCGTGAATCGATGATGTTTTCAAACAAACGTAAACCAGGCTACTGCAGGCATTGCACAGCGTGATCTAGATTTGTGATAGTCACGTAGGACGCTCCTAATTCACCAATGATCCCCTCAGGTCATGGATTTCTATTTACAGATATGTAATTATCTGTTTCAAAACAATGTATTTTATTACATACATATATATATATATATATATATATATATATATATTATATATTACATATATATATATATACATATATATATACATATATATATATATATATATATACTATACTATATATATATATATATATATATATGTATGTATATATTATATATATGTATATTTTTATATATATATAATATTATATATATAATATATAGTATCTACTATTATCTATATAATATTATTACATTATATAGACTGTATGCATCTGTGTGTATGTGCCACATACACTTTTACACACATTAAGCAATTTCAGCCAAACTTGGTATACATATAACTTAGCATCTGGGAAAGAATACTGTGGGGGTAAAACATCACTGGCACCAAAGGGTGTGTGGAAGGGGTGTGGGAAAGGCCTGAAAATAAAAATAACCAAAAACAACAGATATTAGTGTCTAATCCATAGTTTATGAGGTCGCTGAGATTAATAGTGATGCTCCTGTTGCAGAACATGTAAAAAAACCCTGAAAATTAGACACTAATGTCTACTCCATAGTTTTCGAGGTCGCTGAGATGAATGGTGACACTTCTGATGACCTTTAAAAAGTCCAAGTTTAGCCCCAATAGAAAGGGGAAGTGAGAAAGGGGTGGAAAGGGGGTGACATGTAAAAATAACCGAAAATGCCAGATAATAGTTATAATCCATAGTTTTTGAGGTCGCTGAGAGTTCAGCCCTGATAGGATGGGTGGGTGGTGTTGAGAAGGGGTAAAAAAACATTGTCATAAAAGATGGACACTCCCAATGCCCTTCAAGTCTAAGTTCTGCCCTCAAAAGTAACTAAAGCAACTATCTTAACAGGAGAGAGAGAGAGAGAGAGAGAGTAGAGGGGTTGTGGTAGGAGGGAGAGAGAGATTTTATCGGTTGTCAGTCAGAATTTTCCCGGGCAATACTGGGTTAGTCAGCTAGTTATTAATATATAGATGAGTCCTTTGGGGTGAGGTTGATGGCCTCATGTCCTTTCATCACTCACTTTTGGATATCTGAGACTCAGCTGACCACTAGTTACAGCATTCACTGCTTAGGTCATCACAAATACAACGAGTTTGTAGTAGAACTTAGGTCCTTACACTTCATTTGTAGAATTATGCAATGAAGTAATTAAATATATATATATATATATATATATATATATATATATATATATATATATATATATCTAATAAAAGGAGACTATAAAAACACCACCAAAATGTAGAGAGAAAAGTACTATATTTCAGAGACTGCTGTCTCTCTCTTCAGGTATATGATATACCTGAAGAGAGAGACAGCTGTCTTTGAAATATAGTACTTTTCTCTCTACATTTTGGTGTTTTTATGGGCTCCTTTTATTAGATGGAATTCTGTTGTTACAGAACATTTTTACCAGTTATATATATATATATATATATATATATATATTATATATATATTATATATAGTATATATATATATATATATACATATATTGTTTACGTGTGTATGTTTTTGTGAAAGCTATACATGCATGTATGAATGTTTATATTCTGTTGTTTTAACAAGGTTCATTAAGACTTTTCGCCTATTCATGACAGCTAGCAACGAAATTATGATTGCACCACGTACATTGTGAAGTGGTCATTATGCACTGTGAATGGGCATTTTATTCGGAAACCGAACAACAAGAGTCATTGAAATTGAAGTCCCACTTTCCATTCAAAAGAAAATACCTCAGAATGATGAAAAGATGCGAGGTCATTCATTCTTTAGTCACTGCCGTCGGATACAAAAACACTCATTGCTACAAAAGAACTCGGTTCTGAAACATTTTATCAATATACTCAAAGGTTATTCTCTGAAACTAAAGGGAACTATATTTAACTGAATAAAAGTTTATCATCAGAGAAAAAAGCACATTTCTATATGTAATTTCATTCAGGCACAGACAGTCACACACACAGATATATATATATATATATATATATATATATATATATATATATATATATATATATATATATATATATATATATATATATATATTATATATATATATATATATATATATATATATATATATATATATATATATATATATATATATATATATATCTATATATATATATATATATATATATATATATATATATATATATATATATATATATATTATATAATATATATATATATATATATATATATATATATATCTTATGTATATAAATGCTTCTCATTTAGCTGTTTTCTATCTTCGCACCTTTGATTAGTGCTTGAAAAATCGCCATCATAAAATAAAGTTCTGGCACGTACTAGCGAGTAGAATAGCCTTTGGGGCGTGAAGATTAAGCTATTTAAAACTCTTGAGAACTGAATTTTCCCCCGTTTGTATCTTGCGGAAATGATTTCCAGTTTTTCGTAATGAAGCTTTGAAATGTAAGTATCTAACTCTTTTCTTTTCCTTACTGTTCTCCGGTGTGGGTTTTGGGTACTGGCTCTCATCTTAAACTCTTGGATAGAAGTATATCATCAGTCAAGCTGATTTTGCCAACCCCTAGGGTTGACTTGTAGCATAGATGTGAGTTCACTATGTTTGTTCCATAAAATGTGTAGTACTGCAATGACAAACATCCTCTGCAACCTTCGTTGCCTGACCTAGCTGTCCTTGCTCCAACTCTAGTCAGGCCGCTTGTGCGAAAAGGGCGCCGTTTTCTGTTATCATGTTTAATGCTACCCACTTGCTTTGCTTGGAGTTGTATCTCAACTACAACTACAATTGGATGTAGTTAGCCAAGTGTGTTGTAGATTCTTCTAATCTATAAATGTTAAAGCGAAGAGCAAATTCATTCCTGCCTAATTCAGGTGTATCGGGTTTGTTGTCTGCTCCCTCATATTAATTCTCTCTCTCTCTCTCTCTCTCTCTCTCTCTCTCTCTCTCTCTCTCTCTCTCTCTCTCTCCAGGTTGATGTGCCTATAGAGCCTCTTGGATTTTATAATCTTTTGAATCTGTCCAAATGAGTTTTCAGCTGAGAATTTAAAGAAAGAAAATCCATTAATAACGGGAGTGAAATTTACTGAAGTCTCCTGTAGGACTGTGACCTCATACTCAAGTCTCCCCTAGAATTGAGCTTCAATTCAAGTGAACGAAGAATGGGGTTCCCTTGCATCATTAACTGAATTAATTACACTTTCAATAAGGAAAATGCCATATGTACAGACTGCACATGTGAAAGTGCAGTGCAGTGCGTGTGAGAACAACTACGGCGATTTCATGTTAATGTAAAATAAGGTCTTATACCAAAAGACTAAATTGCCAAAGGGTTATTTAATGCAGGAAAGCTTCTTTTCATTCTTTCGCAGGAAGGGAGTTAACAAAGACGTTAACTGTTTACTTTAGGTAAACAGGTAGCGCTTATCAAAAAGTTAAGTCGAATGTAACAATAAACAGCAACTCTTATATGATAGAACTAAAGTAAACACGTGTGACTATTTCTATATTCACTAATATTGAGCCGCATATAAATTTTAATACCAGTTAACTATAGCTTAGGAATATCTTGCGCCTAAGGGGAATTAAAATTGCTAAGTGCTTCTGCACCAGCCAGGGTTTCGAATCGTGATCCAGTTTAGAAACGAAAGATATTGACTTTGACCATCTGACTGCAAAACCGAAGTATTTTTATACGTCTCCAGGTTATTTAGGTACGCACATTCCGTGAAAAGTGTCCTCAGGGTTGATATCAGGGCATGTAAGTTTTATGTGCCTTTCATCGGTGTAGCAAATTCATGCTCTTTGGATAACTTTCAATGCGGAGGAAAATAACGTTTTCATTCAAGTCTCATTCAATACCCATTTATTTGCCTTTCAAATTCTGAACCATTGAAATGACATTGGTAACGCTGATTATTTCATCGGATCATTCCAGGAGTAGGATTTAAAACTCTCGATCTGCATGAAAATTTTTTCCAATAACATTTCCAGCGGCAGCGCAACTCGTATACATGCTAAGCTTTATACAATAACTGTATCGTACTGTGTCGGGTGGAATGTGACCGCTGTGCCTGTGAGTGAGTGAGCTGAACTGTATGCAATTTTCTCTAGATTCTCTCTTTTGGGATTTCATTTCCATGATAATATTATTGAATGTACAGTGTGTTACATAGCGAGTCTGTAGCAATACTTATATTCTATTGGAGCTGTTTCGCTTAACCATCTCTGCTTTTGTGCGTTTTCCTTGTGAGGTTTGGAGCACTAGCAAACACATATGAAACTCTACTTACTCACATATTGTTTTCATATACAACAATTTGTTTTGTGAAATATATTATGCGACGATTATACATCACCTGTTCTGTACACATGAAGGCTGGTTACAAACTCTCTCTCTCTCTCTCTCTCTCTCTCTCTCTCTCTCTCTCTCTCTCTCTCTCTCTCTCTCTCTTTCGTTTCTGTTAAGATGGTTGCTCCTCTCCCCCTCTTCCTATTGGGATTGAACTTGGACATAAAAGGCATCAGGAGTGTCACTATTCATCTCAGCAGCCTCAAAAACTATGGATGAGACACTAGTATCTGTCGTTTTCAGTTAATTTTACATGCCACCCCCTTCCTACCCCTTCTCACTCACCCATCTCACTCCCGCTTAATATCGGGAGTGTCACTATTCATCTCAGAGACCTCTTAAATTATGAATTAGACAGTAATATCTGTCATTTTCTATTATTTTTACATGTCACACCCTTCCCACTCCTCTTTCACCCCCCCCCCCCCCCCCCCCTTCCCTCCCTATCAAGGCTGGACTTGAAGGGTATTGGGAAGGTCACTATTCTTCTCTGAGATCTCGAAAACTATGGATTAAACACCAATATCTGTCCTTTTAGGTTATTTTTACATGTCAATCCCTCCCCACTCTCTCTCACACACCCTTTCCTATCAGAGCTGAAATGGGACATCAAGGGCATCAGGAGAAACAGTATTCTTCTCAGCAACCTCGTAAACTTTGGATTAGAAACTAATATCTGTCAGCTATGATTATTCTTACATGTCATCCCCTTTACCACCCACTTCCCATTCTCCCCCTTCCTAACAGGGCTGAATCTAGACTTAAGGGGCAAAGGTAGTATCACCATTCATTTCAGCGACCTTGAAAACTATGGATTAGACACTAATATCTGTCGTTTTCTATTACTTTTACATGTCACCCCCTTCTCGCCCCCCTCACTACTGTGGCTGAACTTGGACTGAAAGGGCATCGGAAGAGTCATTATTCTTCTCGGTAATCTCGAAAACTATGGATTAGACTCTTAATATTCATGGTTTTCTGTAATTTTTATGTCCCCCCTTTCCACATACCGCCCTCTTTGGTGGCAGTGATGGTTTAAACCCACAGTGTTCATTCCTAGTTGGTAAGTAGTATGTATGCCAAGTTTGGTTGAAATTGCTCAATGCATTTCAAAGTGTATGTGGAAAGCACACACACACACACACATATATGCATACATACATTAATACATTTTTATATAAATAGATATAGCGACCAAAAGGTCAGAATTAGCTCAATTTAATGTGAGATCCAAATAGATCGGGGCGACCTCATGGCGCGCCCACGTGCCCATGCGTGTGTATGTTCAGGTGAGTAAAACTGTCGACATAAGCGTCGGTATTAAATGGCACTTCCTGAGCGCTGCTGCCTTAGGCAATGCCAATGGCACCAGATGATAATGCACCTTATCCCGAGGCAGAGGAGAGCTAATGGAGCGGCCAGGATTTTTAATGGAAGGAAGTGCCTCTGAAATGGCTCATAAGTTGAGTTGGGCTTCCAGGATAAGCCCCTCCCAGGAGTTTGACTAACGTTCATGAGTGCCTGTCACGGCTAACCTTCTCATAGATTTGCTGTAATGATCCTGCCACTTTCAAGGGGACTGTCATACTATAGATTAACTTTTCAAAGAGTTTTTAAAACATACTATATTCAAGGAATGCTAAATTAAAGCGATATTACATGAAATAATTTTGCAAGTTTACTTGTCAATAAAACCATATCTCGGACATATTAAGAAGCCAAACATTTCTGTGCGCAATTATGCACTAGGTAGATGAGCAGTCATTCCATAATTTACTTTTCTCACATAAAACCGCTGTTATAATATTTAGAGAATTCATCTCATGTTAAAAAACTTTCAAAAACTTAATATCATTGTTCATTGTCATTATTGCGTGAACTATATTACCTTTACCTGAATGGATGTTCGATTCGAGTTAAAAACTAGGAAAAATTACGTTTCACGTCGTTAATGATATGTTTTCAGATCTTTGAAAGTTCCTGTTATAAAATCAAGAGTCACAAATTCACAATGGGAACAACAGTAGTCTGTTTCGTTATCGTTTACCAATGTAATTATCATAAGTATATATATATATATATATGAGATCTTTTCATTAGATATATATATATACTATAGTATATATATATATATATATATATATATATATATAAGTCATATCACATTACCGTGATTCATATACATATATCGAGCTACTATGTCCTTTAATATCTAATTCGCTCTACCTCGGAATTAATATATTTTCATATATGCTTAACCGAAGGGGAATTTTTTCTCGATAATAGATTTACCTGTACTTGGGCGCGAACGCAGGTACATTATAAATCCAGGAACGTCAGTGGAAGCTATACCAACCCAACCACCGCGAGAGGCTTAAAGGTTAATGCCGTCTCTCACCTCAAATACTTTCTCGCGCTGAAGTATTCGTTGGTTTGGAGACAACATCAACCCGCCTCGACTCCGGTAGTTAAGTAGCGCTTTTGACAACACGTAGCATTTACATAAGTCATATCACATAGTGATTCATATACATATATCGAGCTACTATGTCCTTTAATATCTAATTCGCTCTACCTCGGAATTAATATTTTCATATATGCTTAACCGAAGGGGAATTTTTTTCTCGGATAATAGATTTACCTGTACTTGGGCGCGAACGCAGGTACATTATAAATCCAGGAACGTCAGTGGAAGCTATACCAACCCAACCACCGCGAGAGGCTTAAAGGTTAATGCCGTCTCTCACCTCAAATACTTTCTCGCGCTGAAGTATTCGTTGGTTTGGAGACAACATCAACCCGCCTCGACTCCGGTAGTTAAGTAGCGCTTTTGACAACACGTAGCATTTACATAAGTCATATCACATTACCGTGATTCATATACATATATCGAGCTGAAAATTCTGTAGGAACGTTTTGGAGGGGATTTTTCGTCAGATTATCGTAAGTGTTCGTGTCGCTAAGGAGCTGGGGAAAGTAGAATGCCGGTAAAGTGTACGTTGTTCGTTCGTTTGTTTGTTTGTTTGTTTGTCTTTTCCAAATAATGGTGTTATTTTCATTTATTTTACAAACATCTTACAAATTATAGTGGATAAATTTTTATTTACATATTTGTAAGACGGTTATATATATATATATATATATATATATATATATATATATATATATATATATATATGTGTGTGTGTGTGTGTGTGTGTGTATATATATATATATATATATATATATATATATATATATATATATATATATATAATATAGTAGAATTAGCATTTTTACCGCTGAATATTTTGAATATGCCTCATTTTAACCACAATGAGAAAAAGGTATTTTGAAGTGTAGTGCTTAAAACTAACCTTGTGAGACCTAATATTTAAAGTGAGAGTTCTAATACTTAAAATAAGTACATATGCGAAGGCTTTCACTGCGACATACACGAACTATTCAGAATTTGGTTTACCCGAGTTTCATTGCTCACAATGCTGTGTTTATTTACAGCGAGTTAAAGAAAGAGGGAGAGCCAAAGAAAGAGGAAGCGCCTACGATGAGAGACAGACAGAGAGAGAGAAAGTATATCTTAGTTTTACCAGACCACTGAGCTGATTAACAGCTCTCCTAGGGCTGTCCCGAAGGGTTAGATATTTTTACGTGACTAGGAACCAGTTGGTTACCTAGCAACGAGACCTTCAGCTTATTGTGGGATCCGAACCACATTGTATCGAGAAATGAATTTCTATCACCAGAAATAAATTCCCCTGGCTCCGCGTTGGCCGAACCGAGAATCGAACTTCGGACCACCGGATTGGTAGCCGAGTGCGGAATGCACTCGGCCAGCGTGGAACTAGAGAGAGAACGTGGAACTAGAGAGAGAGAGAGAGAGAGAGAGAGAGAGAGAGAGAGAGAGAGAGAGAAAATATGACACTGAAATTATTCACTACTAACCCAGTGCAATCTCTTCACAGTTTTATGAACAAAATGTCAATCATATCTTGCTGTCAGTATCGGTGCCCTAATAATGATGGAATGATAAATTCGTAGAGCCGAGAATAGTCAACTCCCGCGATCAATCATGATATGCAGGAGACTTTTTATTGGCTAAGGAACTGGATGATTGATATTGAGTGGATTTTCCGAATGGGGATTCCGAATCGGTCGGAAAGGATCCTGTGAACGTTGGCAAAAATCAATCGTGATAAAGGATGCCGAGTTTTCTTTGCTCTGCAGGAAATGGTGAGCAGTGAGATATTTAGACTAATTCAGTACGAGAGAATAATTCAGTAGAAACTCACCTTAGTCCTAAAATGTAAATTAAAAACCTTTCAAAGTTTTTTTTTTTAATTCTTTATGGAGGTTGCTAAGGAAAAGCCTCTAGATCTGATAATGGTATTCTGCTAATTTTAAATTGAATGTCTCTCTCTCTCTGTCTCTCTGTCTCTCTCTCTCTCACACACACGTACACACACATATATACGTATATTATATATAATATATATATATATATATATATATATATATATATTAATATATATGACACTCGTTTAAACAAATGAAAAAAAACACCTAACTGGTTAACGTGGCCTACCTTTTCATGTTGAATGCTATCTCTGAAGTTAGCTAAAATTCAAAGTTTCAAACTAGGTTAATATAAACTCTCGTTGTTACAAAAATATACTTTTTATTTCCCAAAATTAGCTAACATGAAAAAGGAATAAAATAAGTTAAGAAAGACCCCAAAAAGAAACGTTAACTATCATATTCCTCTCAAATCATATTAAGTAAGTGCCCCATTTTCTTCTTTCTGTCCAAACATTAATGTTTATCAAAGTCAAAAAATAGTCTAGAGAAAACCCATTTTCTATATGGTGACTTCGAATCCATCTGAAATAAAGAGACCATAATTATCACACCACAAACGTTAAAAATTTGTCAATAAAATGTGTGTCACAACACACTTCCCTTTCTCTAGAAATGAAATACTTTTCGCTTCAAATGCTAACTTCTCCAGTTTTTCACTTTACTTTACCTTCTTCGATGGACCTCCAACGCCCCTCCTACACCAAGAACACTTGTTGTCTACTTTGACAGTTGGTCGTCCAATTCCTCTGCCATTCACATACCAGAGATTATATGTCATTTTCTGTGAGCGTAACAAACTCACACTCACCAATCGACGCACAGACACATGCACGCTACATACATGAGATCATGATTATCTCATGTTCTTTTGGAATGCGTCACTGACCTCGTGTTTGTTTTTCATCTCAGCATCTTCAAAGAATCCAGCATTTGGCATCTGTCTCTAACTGGGAAGAGCAAAGGTTATCAACCTCACTGTTTAATATTATATATTGCTACTAGTGCCTTTAAGATGGCTCGGCCACCTCTGTCTTTTGTGCACCCCTGTCGCACACTACATTGGTCTACTGGCATATACAACACATATTTCGACTATCATTATAGCTACATAACAGCAATCACTGGAACTGTGTAGCGTTCATCGAAGAAGAATTCATCCCCATCGTTATCCTCTAGCGGTGGAAAATTGTAACCGTCTCCAGTGTAGGTGGAACTTTAACTGCCTCGTGGTCCCCATGTAAGTGTTCACGAACACCTTTGTCGAATAATTGTAGATCCCGGCTGAGCGCGTGAACCCTCTTGAAACGACTCTGCATGAGCCATTATTAAGCGTTTGCGACCCCTGTAGGTGTATCTTAACACCCTCGTAGCTGAACTGTAGATTCGACGTCTTCCGATGAAGGAATCGTAACCGCCACCTCTTTGCGGACTTGAAATATCCTGTGACTCCCATGCAAGTGCGTCCTGCACCCGCCTCGTAGAAGTATTGTAGACTCTGATTTATCCCAGAATATATCCTGAGACGATCCATTGACAACATCTCGTCCTTGCAAAGGCGACCCGTAACATCATCGCCTGTGTAAAGATCCGACCTCTGGCGTTGTAGATCCTAAGTTTTTTTTGTTGTCACCCTTGTGTGAAGTTGGGAATTCTCTAAAGTCATCGTGTGTCCATGTTTACTCATTAATAGGTTCTAACTGACTTTTTGACAAGCCTACATGATCTTAGAACAAATAAAGTCTTGCTTTAGCACACGAATCTGTCTTGAACTAATATACCAGATCTCATAGTCAATTATTAAGGACTAAACTTCTTCACTAAAATAAAATATGATCTTTATCTACTGACCCTTATTAAGGTTACTGGGAGAATTAGTATCACTAACTGACCACTCATTATTAATCAGTATCAAGTTCCGCGCTGGACAAGTGGTTTTCGCGCTTGGCTGCCAATCCGGTGGTCCGAGGTTCAACTCCCTGCTCAGCCAACGTGGAATCAGAGGGAAATTTATTTCTGGTGATAGAAATTCATTTCTCGATATAGTTGTTTGTTTCGGATCCCAACAATAAGCTGTAGGTCCCTTTGCTAGGTGACCAATTGGTTCCTAGCCACGTAAAAATATCTAATCCTTCAAGCCAGCTATTAATCAGCTCAGTGGTCTGGTAAAACTAAGATATACTTAACTTAATCCCGTATCTGACAAATATACTATCAAAACCCCATAATGTCTATACAGCAAAAACCCCAAAACCCTGTAATGTTTATACAGCTAACCTCCATCAAACATAATGTTGTTGAATATCCCTTCTATCTTACGTATCCCAAGTAAAATTATACCTCCTCTCTATAATAGAAATCCTATGTAAAACTTACCATGAAAAAAATCCGCATAATCCTGATTACAAGTTTCCCTTGTAGGAAAAAAAATAATAATTCAACTTTCCCATTACAAAATGCATAAGAGAGAAATTGCTGCCGCAACATATCAGTATCGATGCACGAATTGACACCTTAAAATCCTCACCGTGGAATGTCATCATCGACATTCCTGAAAGCGGTGCAAAGCTCTGAGTAATCAGCTCCAAAAGAAACTATCAACAATCAGTCTCAGTCGCGCTATGAACTTGTCTAGTCAGACTCGTAAACTCAGAAATCATCATTCCTTCAAATTGCCCAAAATCCACCATTAAATCCTCGATGGGAATCCTCAATAAATATTTACTGATAATTTAGAACCACATTCCTCAAAAATTATCCTCAGGACTTCCTCATCGTCACCTCAAGGGTACCGAAAAAATTGTCCTCGATAACGTCTATTAAAAAAAAACCACCAATTACAAAATATCCCCACAGGCTAAATCCTAGGCCAGTTGACCACATTTATTTGGGTTGTCCGTCCTTATAGTAAGGTTCTCAAGTAGCTGCGGTCGCAAGGAAACGCTGATATGCGGGATCCGGCGACACTGGCATGTAGCTTGGCGTTCCCCCCCTCTCCCTAGTCCCCCCACCGGTGAGCTGTCTGCAACGCTCAGCCTTGGCTTGGCAAGCCGATAGAGATGGAGCGCCCACTCGCTTTTCCCGCCAGGTGCGAATTATGCTCTGTGATTCGTTTTTGTGTGCAAAAACACTGCACTGATGGACATTCATTTCTTACTTTGTGAAGTCTACGGAGAAAAGTGTATGAGCGTACAACACGTGAGCCAATGGTGCAGAGAATTCAAAGACGAACATACAGACATCCATAAAAGAACGCATTTCAGAACCGGAGAGGATCTGGAAGAAGAGGTTTTAAGCTATCTCAACGGCAATTATGTCGAAAAAATAGGAAGAAGTCTAAGCATTCAAAAATGTATTATTCAATGCCAGTAATCATGTTTTTCATTGTGGAAAAATCTTTGGGAACCTTCTTTTACGGAAAACCCTTGTTTATAAAAACCACAACAATCACCTAGTCGGGATATAAACCACAGAAAACTACAATCCAGAAATTATGCTTAACAATTATATACCGCCAAATATAAACCAATGGTGAATATAACCTCATAAATTACAACACCTTTATAGGGCCCCATAAAACCACAATGCACTAGTGCCACCCAAAAGAGCCATAGCACCAAAAAAAAAAAAAAAAAAAAAAAAAAAAAACACAATCGCCACCAAAAAATCATAGCCCCCCCATTCACCACCAAAATAACCAAAAAAAATTAGCCCCAATAAATTAATAAAACCAGGAACCACCAAATCACAAAAATCACCACCAGGTATCATCATGATCAAAAGACAGCACCACAAACATCTTATAATATTTCTCAACTCTAACGGTAATTTCCCATATTTTCTTTTCAACCCGTTTTCTATCCTGAATAATTACCTTGGATTTTTCTTGCCCAAAAAATCGCCACAATTTGGGCATAAGAAGAAAATAGTAAAAGAATGAAAAGAAAGAAAACGTTACATTAAACTGATTAATCACATATCGTTATCCATTTGCAAAATCTGAAAAAAACGCAACTGCGCAATGTTATCTTATTAGCTATAATTACCAACCTTTTTCAGTTTAGATATGTGAGTTAATTTCGACCAACCTGTCTTTTCATCTAAGACTAAAAATCTTTTTCCTGTCTTTTCTTCAATAACTCTAAAAGAACCCTCAAAATTCGGACCTAATTTGTAATTTAGTTCACATTCACATTGTTTTTTTAAAAATACATTGTCTCCAACTGCAATTTTAACATCTAAATATCTCTAGTTGCTTCTTTCCACCATTTCTTGGGTCGTTTACCTCGAGATTACGGCTGAGACAAGCATGTCTCTCCTTTGCTGTGGAAAATTGATGCTTCAATTGTATCTTCCCCAAATGTGCCTCGTCCTTGGCAACCCAAACAATGCTTCGAATGGAGACATTTTAATGGAATCACTAACCATATTGTTGATGTTATGTCGAACAATATATATATATCTATCCCAGTTTTTATCATTTCCTTCTAACGGCTTCCTGAGATCTTTGATCACTTTCCTGTTTGCTCGTTCGCATAACCCATTAGCTTCAGGTCTGTATGGAATAATTGTTACTTTCTGTATCCCCATGACTTCTGGCAAACACATTAAAGTCTTGTTTACAAATTCCCTGCCATTGTCAGCCAATAAAAAACCTCAGGTGAGCCATACCTCCGCAAATTATACCATTGAAAATTGCTAAGCTAGCTACTTCTTCGACTGTTTTATGCCTAAGTGGAAACATTCTATATCCTCGTTTAGTTCTTCTATTATTACAAACAGGTACTTATTTGCATACCTAGATTCACAAAAATTTCTTAGGATATCCTTATGTATTCTCTGAAAAGGTCTACCTGGTATCGTATATGACCCTAATTTGCAGGAAGTTATCCTTGCGGGTTTGCAAGCATTGCACACTGTACAGTTTTTTCACAAATTTTCCACATCTTTCGCCAATATTTTTCCAAATATATTTAGCACGCACCTCATTGTACGTTTTTTTCTATCCCCAAGTGTAGACTACTGAACCTGCAATGTACT
The DNA here is from genome assembly GCF_015104395.2 of Macrobrachium nipponense. Classification (NCBI taxonomy): domain Eukaryota; kingdom Metazoa; phylum Arthropoda; class Malacostraca; order Decapoda; family Palaemonidae; genus Macrobrachium; species Macrobrachium nipponense. Next base: position 26,860,050 of record NC_087203.1, on the reverse strand, counting down.
ATATCCAAAAAGCCACTGGAAATAAATTAGACTTTCGGATTTACGATCTGTGCCGTGTCTTACCTTTACTTTCACTAGTCCTTAATTTATATTTAATTTTCCTGACCAACATATTACCTTCTAAACCTGAAAAGGTAACTTATAACCTTTCCTGACTGATTCCCCTCTGAGAAACGCTTTTGCATCTGCCAAAATTCATCCATCATCCTGCCTTTGCTCTATGAGACTCATATCCCATTGTATAGAATCACTAGTAACTAGTGCAACTTGAAATCCTTCTGTATCATAAAAATTTTTTACTAAGGGCATCTGCTACTACATTTAATTTGCCTTCTATATTTCTGAGCTTTGCATCGAAGTCCCTGATAGTTAAGAACCATCGAGCTCTTTTGGGTGACAAATCGGGTTTATTAAAAAGATCCAATAATGGCTTGTGGTCTGTAAGAACTTCCACCACTGAATTCCCCATCAGTAGCATTTTAAAATTAAGCAAACTTGATACTATTGCAAAGGCTTCTTTATCTATGGTAGCCATTAGTCTTTTATTGCTGCCCTTTGTCCTAAATTTCCTGCTTTAAAAAGCAAGTGGATTGAACCTCCCATCCAATTTTTTGCATAAGGCAAGCACCTATACCCTCCTGACTGGTATCAGTCCACTAATGGTGAACGGTTTGCTGAAATCTGGCAAGGTTTCAGAGTGGGGGATTCATTAAACGCGTCCTTAAGTTTGAAAAACTTACTGTTGCGGTTCTCCCCAGTGAAATTTGTAATGTCTTCCCGCAATACATCTGTTAGAGGAGCTGCTATGTTAGAAAATCCTTTCACAAATCTACGAAAAAATCCTGCCATTCCTAAGAATGACTTATTTCTTTCTTTGATTTCGGGGTACGAAAATCTGCTATTGCTTTGAGTTTTATCATCATTTACTCTAACCCCTTCCTTAGATATGACATGACCTAAATATTTTATTTGCTTCTTCTAGAATGACTTAGCTAGCTTAATTTTCAATCCTGCTAACCTAAAATTAGGACAATGAACTTCAAATTATAAGCAGTTTGTAAAAGGTTTAATTTGAAATCTAATATTTTTTAATATTTTTCCTGCATTTTTGAGACAGATTTTTATTTCGAAAATTATTAAAAAACAACCCTGAAATTCGGGCGATAAATGTAACAAAATCATTTAAGAAATATATAAATTTTTGCATCATAGTTTTTTGAGAGTTTTTGCCTCCTTTATTTTAGCGGATTTTTGTATAAAAAAATCAATATAGAATAGCCTGCAAAAAGGGGGTGGGCGAAGAAACGAGTTTTTTATCTTTCAATTTAAATACAATATTTTTCACTATGTCACCAAATAAACAAGAGGGCACAACTCCCAGAAAGGGAACAAATAAGCTCAAAGATATTGCATTTAAAATTACATATTTTTAGAGCTTTACTCTGTTTCATTTTTTGAACTATTTTTTAGAGAATTTTATAATGAACCGTCTGATTAAAGCCATACCGTCTGCTTCTAAGGGTACGAAACGCATCATCTACTTCCACTTTTGTGATGTCGATGTGTTTCTGAAGTATGATGTGTTGAAACTCGTCGAAAGGTCGCTCTGCTAGACGAAGAATTCTCACTGGTAAAATCCACTTGGGCATCACTTGCTCGTTCATACACCTCCGGAGAAAGCTAAGTCGAATTTCAGTTTGTGAGCGATGATAAGAGCATTACAAAAAGATGTCACGAATAGAACAAGGCTCGGAAAATTCACAGAAAAGGCGTAGAAGTTGATTGTGGTTTGTTTCCATTATGCTTACAAAATCAGAGTAGATGCACGACACTTCATTAAATAAACGAATACCACAGGGAAATGATAGGCAGAAATCCTAAAGATCTTCCAGGCTGCATATAAGAAATTCCTTGCAAAAAGTGTGATAAAGTCTATTATGGACAAACCGGTAAATCTCTTTCACATGTCTCAAACAGCACTAATATTCTGTGAAAAACTGGCCAAATATCGAATGTATTATTCGTACATATGAGAGATTCAGATCATCCTGTTAACTGGAGTCAAGCAAGAGCCTTAATCCCATGTAATGACACAGTTAAAAGGAATATCATTGAATCTTGTTTTATCAAGTCAAATAATGGAATGTTCTAAAATTTAGGTCTTGGTTTATTTAAACTTGATGCCTTCATAATGAAGAAAGCTGTAGATAAATATAAGCAACAAAATTAATATAATCATTTTTTTACATGTTTTTGGACTATACGATATGTTGTATATCTGTTAGTGTTAAATCTATGTTTAGTTTGTGACCGTGGGATATCCGATAATCATGGAGTTATCTCTTTAATTTTAACCCTTTTGACAATTAACGATCTGTATTCTTGATCTTGTTATTTTACCTGATAACTTTCTTTTTAAAACTGTATTCCATTCGTGTTCCGTTGACAATTTCTTAGTAAAGATAAAAGCTCTTGGATTCTGCCTATCATTTTCCTGTGGTATTCGAATATAGATACATATATATATATATATATATATATATATATATATATATATATATATATATATATATATATATATATATATATGTATACATACATACATACATACATACATACATATATATATATATATATATATATATATATATATATATATATATATATATATATATATATATATATATATATATATATATATATATATATATATATGAATAATTATCACATCGTACCGTGATCCATTTATATATCAATTCAAGCTACAAATGTCCTTTAATATCTAAATTCACTTTACCTCCCAAATGATATATTTTCATATATGTACCGAAGGGGAATTTTTTTTAGTTGATAATAATTTCGTCCCCCCATGGGATCGAACCACCGTCCAAGTGGACGGGACGAAATCAGGACAGTCAGTGACGCGTCTCTATTGGCTGATTGGATAGCGTCACTGACTGTCCTGATTTCGTCCCCGTCCACTTGGACGGTGGTTCGATCCCATGGGGGGACGAAATTATTATCAACTAAAAAAAAAAAAAAAAAAAAAAAATTCCCCTTTGGTACATATATGAAAAACTATATCATTTGGAGGTAAAAGTGAATTTAGATATTAAAAGGCGGACATTTGTAGCTTGTATTGATATATATATATATATATATATATATATATATATATATATATATATATATATGTAAATGTAATATATATGATCGTAAATATTTCTATGTTAAAGTGCAAATCGTTGTGATAGAAGGAGCCCGTAAAAAGTCCAAATAGTGTTATAATTCGAAGACAGCTTTCTTCCGCTAATGGCAGGTTAATGAATTTTTTATATTTATTTATTACTTGCCATTAGCGGAAGACAACTGTCTTCGACTTATAACACTTTTTGGTATTTTTATGGGCTCCTTCTAACACAAAGATTTGCCCTTCAACACATAAGATATTTTACGATCATATATACATACATACATACATACATACATATATATATATATATATATATATATATATATATAGTATATATATATATATATTTATATATATAATTTTTAGTTTCACTGTGTCAAGTATAAAATTTGCACACCAAGGAAATGAGGCGTTAAATTTATGTAGTTTAATCCTTTGTGGAAATGGCCGGTGTGGAGACTAAGGCTGTTCTGTAATGTGCATTTAGTGCGACAGATTTTTCGCAAACAATATAGATAGATATATATATATCTATATATATATATATATATATCTATATATATACAGATATATATACATATATACAATATATACATATATATAAATAAATAAATTTAAAATAAATATATATGAATATATATATATTATATATATATATATATATATATATATATATATATCTATAAAATATACGTATATATATATATATATATATATATATATATATGATATATATATAAGATATATATATATATACTATATATAGTGGTATATTTATATATGTATATATGTGTGTATATATATATATATATATATATATATATATATATATATATATATATATATATATATTATATATATATATATATATCTATATATATATATATATAATATATATATATATATATATATAAATATATATATATATATATATATATATCAATTCAAGCTACAAATGTCCTTTAATATCTAAATTCACTTTACCTCCCAAATGATATATTTTCATATATGTACCGAAGGGGAATTTTTAAGTTGATAACAATTTCGTCCCCCCATGGGATCGAACCACCGTCCAGGTGGACGGGGACGAAATCAGGACAGTCAGTGACGCTATCCAATCAGCCAACAGAGACGCTATAAGTTCAATATCGATTCTGACCTTACAAATCACCCTCGATCTGGATGCTTTCGTAATTAGAATCGATATGAAACCCCGTTCTACCATGTTGGCCAATTCGAGCGTTTGACAGAACGTAGCCTTTGTTATGAATAATTATCACATCGAACCGTGATCCATTTATATATCAATTCAAGCTACAAATGTCCTTTAATATCTAAATTCACTTTACCTCCCAAATGATATATTTTCATATATGTACGAAGGGGAATTTTTAAGTTGATAACAATTTCGTCCCCCCATGGGATCGAACCACCGTCCAGGTGGACGGGGACGAAATCAGGACAGTCAGTGACGCTATCCAATCAGCCAACAGAGACGCTATAAGTTCATATCGATTCTGACCTTACAAATCACCCCTCGATCTGGATGCTTTCGTAATTAGAATCGATATGAAACCCCGTCTACCATGTTGGCCAATTCGAGCGTTTGACAGAACGTAGCCTTTTGTTATGAATAATTATCACATCGAACCGTGATCCATTTATATATCAATTCAAGCTACAAATGTCCTTTAATATCTAAATTCACTTTACCTCCCAAATGATATATTTTCATATGTACCGAAGGGGAATTTTTAAGTTGATAACAATTTCGTCCCCCCATGGGATCGAACCACCGTCCAGGTGGACGGGGACGAAATCAGGACAGTCAGTGACACTATCCAATCAGCCAACAGAGACGCTATAAGTTCATATCGATTCTGACCTTACAAATCACCCTCGATCTGGATGCTTTCGTAATTAGAATCGATATGAAACCCCGTCTACCATGTTGGCCAATTCGAGCGTTTGACAGAACGTAGCCTTTTGTTATGAATAATTATCACATCGAACCGTGATCATTTATATATCAATTCAAGCTACAAATGTCCTTTAATATCTAAATTCACTTACCTCCCAATGATATATTTTCATATATGTACCGAAGGGGAAGGTTTTTAAGTTGATAACAATTTCGTCCCCCCACCCAATGGGATCGAACCACCGTCCAGGTGACGGGACGAAATCAGGACAGTCAGTGACGCTATCCAATCAGCCAACAGAGACGCTATAAGTTCATATCGATTCTGACCTTACAAATCACCCTCGATCTGGATGCTTTCGTAATTAGAATCGATATGAAACCCCGTCTACATGTTGGCAATTCGAGCGTTTGACAGATCGAGGGTGATTTGTAAGGTCAGAATCGATATGAACTTATAGCGTCTCTGTTGGCTGATGGATAGCGTCACTGACTGTCCTGATTTCGTCCCCGTCCACCTGGACGGTGGTTCGATCCCATGGGGGGACGAAATTGTTATCAACTTAAAAATTCCCCTT
>NC_087203.1:26834358-26851858 GCF_015104395.2 Macrobrachium nipponense | reverse complement strand
TATATTATATATATATATATATATATACCAAAATATACAAACATAATATATATATATATATATATATATATATATATATATATATATATATATATATATATATATATAAAATATGTATGTATATATATATATACAAATATACATATATATATATCTATATATATAAAATATATGATTGTATATATATATATATATATATATATATATTATTATTTTATGGCTGTGTGAAGTTTATAATTTTCTCTAAAATTAACTGACATATGACAAGAATGGGGGCAACGCAAATAAAAATTAAAAAAGGGGGAAAAAAGTTAATTAAAACTGATGGATTTAAGGGAAAATGCAAAGTTAACATTTAACTAAGATTATTATTTTGTAAATTAAATGTAATTATACAGAAGCTAAATGCACTAGCTCCGTGGCACTGAGGTTACGTTAATTAACAAAGCAATTAGTGCCACTGTGAAACCCCAGTAAAATATAAATCCTTTTTTTGTTTTTATGAAGAACGGCATTTACAGAAATGAGATCCGTGTACAGTTATGGCAAATCATACAAAGAAATGTTATCAGCAGCTCTTCATTCTTGATACTTTGGGATTCAGCATAAGTGATTGACACTTTGGCACCTGGATCGCGTGAGAGGTGGTACATAACTTCTTGCATCGCCTAATTCTGCAAATGAAGGATGCACTGTAATTCTCGATCGAAAAAATGCGATTAACATAATTGGGATTTTGTGTAAGCAGAGAATGTAAGTCACTTAACAATGTTATGAGTTAGACTAGAATGAACACTTCTACGTAGTTACAAGTCATAAATATTTCCTCTCTGCACTTCTTCTCTGAAGGAGATGCAAGGGGAGTGTGAGTTATATGAGAGCTGACAGTAATTAAGGAAGTAAACAGATGGATGCAAATTGGCAAATTTCAAATCCAAATGTACCTGGTTTCTGACAAATAGTGTCTTGAGTAGAGCGCCCGGCTCGGTGGAAAGGAGCTTAGGGGGGAGAATCGTCTCGTCCCCCAGATTAGGAGGTTTCTGTGACCCGTCTGTCCAGAACTATGTTTGCTAGGTGAATGACGATCAGAGAGAGACTTCTCTGCTCTGTACCTCTCTCTCTTTTGTCTCGTGTTTTTTGCATCTTGGCGCCGGCTTATTTGGAGTGTGTTCTTTTGTCTGGAAAATGAAATTTGGATGACAGCACCAGGGGAGGGGGAAAAGTATGACAGTGGGGTCACTTAGCTGTAGGAGAGGCGGAGTTTTTTGGTGGGAGGAGCTAAGTAGGCAAATCTGCTGTGTCCAATTGTTAGTGAGGAAAAAAGTGGGAGATGTGGCTTCTGTACGCCGTCTTGTGCGGTCTTACCTTGACTAGAAGTGAGAAAAATATTTTACTTATTTTGTCAAGATTTTTTAATACTGAGAGCTTCAACGTGGATGTCGTGTATGCACGTTACAATATATATATATATATATATATATATATACTATATATATATATATATATATATATATATATATATATATATATATATATATATATATATATATATATATATATATATATATATATTATATGTATGTATGTGTGTATATGTATATGTATATGTATATGTATACATATATATGTATATGTATATATATATATATATATATATATATATATATATATATAATATATACATATATATATATATATATATATATATATATATATATATATATATACATATATATTTATGTATGTGTATATATATATATATATATATATATATATATATATATATATATATATATATATATATATATAATGTATGTGTGCATTTGTGTGTGTTTGTGTTTGCTTGTTTTTTTTTTTTTGTCAGAATGTGATAGCGGGCTTTGTTTTTCTTTGGTAATAAACAGGGGTTTTACATTTTATTAGAATATAACAATTGAAGCTCACCATATTGGCTAAGTATTCAAGTATCACGTTCTTTTGAAGCATTTGTGTTATGTATCAGACCGAGGGCGGTGACAGAATGAGTGACCTTATTTCTCTGCATCGTTTTGACGTCTTTTGCCATGAATGGGGAATGAGCCTTGTATTTCAGCGACCCTTTTCCCTCCATTTCCCTGAATATTGATTCGTCGATGTAATGGCCACCCGGTAATGCACATGTAGTCATAATTACGTTGCTATTGGTGATGAATAGAAAAAAAGTATTAATGAACTTGGCTTAAATAACAAAGAAAAAAATTACTTTCAAAGGTATGTGCATTATACTGAAATAGTGAAAATATATTGTTGAGGGAGGCAACCTACCCAAAACTAACAAAAACTGAGAAGAACAAACATCTGAACGTTAAGAACAAAACCTGAAGATGAACAAAGGGTTGAATATTATTTAGGGAAACGTAGGGAAGTCCAACTATAAAAAAGCCTTACTCGTGTTTGCCTAAGATAAATTGCATTTCTCGTCACTCCCGAGTTCTGTATGTTTTGGGAAGAATATTGAAATTCTCTGAAGCAGAAGGAAAAATGGCAACTTTCATGGCTGTGTAAAGTAACCAGTAAGTAAAGAGAATACCTCCACAAAGATCACTCAACAGCCAGGGGAATTTTGTATTGGCGAATGAATACAGTCATGAATTTATATGTTTGCAACAACATCTAATATGTAAAGGTACAGCAAACACGTTGCTGGCTGTGAAATATTTAAAGCGCCAAGAACTAGTATTTTCAAAGGTATTCACCTCGATATGGTCACGAGTTTCATAAGCTGTTGTTTACCAGTTCCTGAGATATTCTGCTAATATATGAGAGCAAATAGATATATAAAAACATTACCTCCTCTCGATTTTGTTTGTAGAGATGGTAATAATCAACAGTATTTTTGCATTAAGTGTTACATTTTAGCGAGGAATCTTCGAAATAAAAAAAAATATTTTGACAGCGGTGGACTGAACACCATTATATTAGGGTTGAAATCCTCCGAGGGACTCGCCCGACGAAGGAATTTCTGAAAAGATGAAGTTTAGATGAGGATTAGACGTTCTTCTAATGAAATCTGAGTCATACCTCATATACCTTGCATAGCTATACGGTCCGTATCGTCATTAATATTCTTGTCGCCCAAATCCCAATGGTTTAGGTATAGCGAATGCCGTAAAAACTCTGAGGATATTCCTATACTTCGGCATTAATAATGGGAAGGGGAAGACATCGCAGCGTTGTTATAATGTATTGATGAATATGAGCATTGTCAATTTATTGTTTTTGCTCCAAGGATTTTCTCGTGAGAATGAAGGTAACAACAGGCGTAAATGATTGAGGGATGGAAGATAGTAAGAACGACAGCCAGAGTTCCCGGCAGCATCACAGGTTCCCTTGGCTGTTTCTGAGGCGCTGTTGCAGATGGAAAAAGATTGTGGGTTGGAATGAGGGATTTCACTGAAATCGAGATGATCTCTCTTGAATATTATAATGAGTTCCGGTTTTGAAAACTTAAGCTTGCAAAGAGAAGTAGAAATGAATGATTTTTTACGGCTGATATAAAATTAACGTCTATTGAGGATGTTACGAAGGCAGTTGGAAGGTGTTGATCAGATGACTGGGATAATGCCGATGATAACAGATTAAGTGAGCGAGCTTATGACTAAATGGAAGTTATGATTTTCCTTTTTCGTGAAGAGGAAGTTGTAGAGGAGAATTATGTTATGACATTACTAAGTATAGTTAGAAAGATAAATTGTTTTTTTATTAAGGATTTATACTGAAAATTTTAAGGACAGGAATATCAGATCTGGATGGGAGAATATTGTAACAGTAATAAAGATATATATTTTTTTCTATCACATTCATCCTATTTATTGGATGGTTTTTACAGTGAGAGGTTCCGTGTTGCATCCTGCCTCCTTAGGAGTCCATTACATTTCTCACTATGCACGCTGTTTCCAGTAGTACACCTCTGCAGGAGTCCTGAAGCTACTTTGGCATCTAGTTTTTCCAGGTTCCTTTTCAGGGATCCTGGAATTGCGCCTAGTGTTCCAATGATTATGGCATATCCCTTATCCTTCTTATTTCTATTTTCAGGTACTTATCAATTTTTTCTGTTTAATTTTCATCTACTCTGGTGTGTTTCCTAGCTTTCTGGTCTATGCTGCGGAGTTCAGCCACTACTGCACTGTGCATCTGATTACTGGTACTGCCCATGTGTTTATGGCTCTCATCATGTTTCCGGTGTTGAGTTTTGACTTGAGTATCGCCTTAAGTCTCTTCATATTTCATATATTCTTTCCTGATTGTGTCCTTCATCTCTTGGTGTTTTATATCTTCTATTATTCCCAGGTATTTTTATCCTGCCTCGTCTATGTATTTGATACTATTCCCATCTGGAGGCTGTATCCTTTCGGTCCTTGTCACTTTGCCTCTGTATGTTGATCAAGGAATATTTTTTTTCTATTCCAAACTCCGTCCTGATGTCCCCAGATGCAATCTGTACAGTCTGGATTAGGATATCTATTTCCTTTATGCTCTTACCTTACAGCTTGGTGTCGTCCTTGAACATCAGATGGTTAATTCTGTTGCCTCCTTTCTTGAGTTGGTACCCAACTTCCATCTTCTGCAGTATTTTTGTCATGGGAATCATGGCTATTATTATTATTATTATTATTATTATTATTATTATTGATTATTATTATTATTATTATTATTATTATTATTATTATTATTATTATTGTTGTTGTTGTTGTTGTTGTTGTTGTTGTTGTTACAAAACCGTTGGATACATGAATGTCTCATGACATCTCACAGAAACTCAAAATCGAGGTATAATACAAAGAAATTTAATGGCAGTTATTCGAAGATTTCTGCTGGTGAGAGTTCCTCATCGTCTTCCTATTGAATTTCGAATATCCTTGCTCTTTTTCGTCGAGATCACTGTGTGAAAGTTTGGAAAGATTTGGAATAGAGTAAATAATAACTGAATATCGAGACAGTATGGGACTATTCTGGATTATTTTCTATCCTCATATCTAACATGACATTCCGCTGTATTAGAAATATGACCAATTCTGAATACGTCACACTTACACTTTCATGTACGGCCAAGTATTACAAGGAAGGTTTTACAGAACAGCCAGTTATGATAAATAAAGCAGAAATAATTTTTCCTGATGTTAAAATTACCAGCAGAACTGATTTCCATAAACTGAACACCTGGTATGCATCACAGAGTGAAATGTAATTAATTCGCTTACGATGTATGAGTCACATTCATGGCATAATATCATAGCGATATGTAAATCAATCAGTGATCCGTGAAAAACATGTATGATCAACTTTCATATGAAATCATTTAGGAATTCAATGATTAACAGCCGATTGCGTCATATCATTGACCTATTATGTCAACTGCCTGTCCCATCCATCCTGTTTGAGCGCCTCGGTGACGTGATCGGTATGGTCTTGGCCTGCCACCTCGGTGGCCGCGAGTTAGATTCTCGGGCATTCCATTGAGGTGTTAGAGATGTGTATTTCTGGTGATAGAAGTTCACTCTCGACGTGGTTCGGAAGTCACGTAAAGCCGTTGGTCCCGTTGCTGAATAACCACTGGTTCCTTGCAGCGTAAAAACACCATACAAACAAACCATCCATCCTGTTTGGAATGACGACGAAATAAGACAGGATAAAGACTGCAGATTACGACCCGAGGAGCATTACGTAGTAACTGCCCCGAAACTCAGACCAAGGTCTGATGCCAGAGAGGCTAACCCGAGCTGGATAACTTCAAAACCTAAACTATAGTGTATGACCTGTAGACTAATATTACTACACAGAAAATGTATGTGGCTGTGTATTGAGCTTCATTATGAAGGAATAACAATGCTTAGAGGAAACACAGAGGCGATACTAACCGAGACTTTTATTCTTTTGGTTTTTATTATTATTCCCCGACAATAGAATATATCATGAATAGATGAATAGAGCAACGTGCGTCACCTGATCTTTCAGGTTCAAGTTATTTTGCCTGACATGCAATTATTTCAAAAGCGAATGCTTAGTCAAGACAGGGTATATGCAGATAGACCAAAAAGTTTGTATTAGTTTGTATCCTTTAAATGGCTTTCGCAACTTTTATATGATGATCCGCAGATGCCATGTACAGCATTTCCTGTGAATATGGCAGCTGTACCTGGATGTGCTTTTGGTTTCTTATTTACTTGAAAGGATGTAAATACTCTCTCTCTCTCTCTCTCTCTCTCTCTCTCTCTCTCTCTCTCTCTCTCTCTCTCTCTCTCTCTCTCTCTCTATTCAAATGCACTGAAGTGACAGTTTAGTTTCCATTTGATCATTTTTGTTATTCTGTCACTTTAAACCTTTTCGTCTTACGGCGTTGAGAGCGACAATGACTAAACCAGCAAGGTGTTTCACAAACGATGATCATTTTCACCATATTTCAGATTGACCCTTCGGTAAAAAACAGTAGTGAAAACTTTTCAATACTATTTTTCATGCCTTTGGTTTTAAGAACCAGGTATGAAAAGAAAATTATTCTACATGAGAAAATACTAAATTAAAGAATGTGTAAAACAAATACTCCCGTTTCCTTCAGACAACTGCGTTCAAGCGCTACAATAACTGAAACGTTTTCCAATTCAGCTTTTGCGGAAGGGGAGGATTTAAGGGATTGGGAAAGAGAGAGAGAGAGAGAGAGAGAGAGAGAGAGAGAGAGAGAGAGAGAGGGATTCTCCAAAAATATTAGGTATTCCGACCTGCACACTGCCAAAGCCCACATTCAATTTCCTTGTCCGTTTGGCTGAGACAAATGGAGCCCCAGTTGTGTGAACACTTGTTTACGAGTCTCGATCGGAAAATTCAGTTCATGTTGTTAATCATTACTACCTGTTACTGATCCCAACGCGACATTTCTGAATCATCGAAGAATCAATTTTGTATTCAGTCAAGGGCTCCACCGGCGTTAGTAATTAGTAACCTTTGATAGTTGTAGCGCCAGATAACTCACAACATATGAATCAAGGATCGGCATGTTATTCAAGTAGGATTCTACAGGGACCACCTGGTTGCCTTTGTGTATTACTTAAAGGATCAGTTTAACAAAACAACTCCCGTATTTCTTTGGCATTCGAAGGATTAATCCATTTCATTGAATAGTCTGCGTATTTCTTTCGTCAAAAGGAACGTTGGCAATTTTATGCTGTGTATGGTATAACATACACATACACACACACACAAACACACACACGCATATGTATATGTGTATATATATATATATATATATATATATATATATATAATATATATATATATATATATATATATACATACATATGTATGTGTGTATAGAGTACATTATTTTGCTTTGAATTTTCTATATGAAGATTGTCTCCCTTAGTAGTACTTGTGTCACAATGTCACATTCCAAAAAATAAAGTACACATGGCTTGTGCAGTATTCTAGTTTTTGGACAAACCTGACTAATTTCCATTCCCTTGATGAGCATTCATCCCTTATGGATACCCTTTTCTTCATTCACAATGCAGTATATTTGATGGATCTTACCTTTTATCTTCGCTATATGAACGTGCTAAAACCCGTTATGTATTTATACGTCTTTGTTTTTCATCCGTTACTCGAGTTGTGATCAGTTTTACGTCAGCATCTTTGCAATTCCATTATTCTTTATGCAATTTTTACTATTGACGACGTTGTTGTGCGGATAGATATATATAAAAAAATACATACGTTGATACGCTCGTCCCCATTTACAGACACCCTCATTTATTCTCCGAACATCAAAAAGGCTTTGAATACCGATTGCTGAGAAAGCAAATTGTTGAATCTCTTCAGAGAAGAAATGGTTGGAATACCAATTTTTGAGAGTGGTGAACTTCGAAAATTTCATGGCGATGGAAGATAACAGATCTGGTCGTGTGCCTCGTTGGAATCGGAATGGTGATCAAAGGTCACCATCAAAATATAACTTATATCCTGTTGATGGTACGTAACGATTCTCGTAATGCCAATTAATTAGACAAGTCTTTAATAACCATTCACCACGAGAAAGCCATACTTCAACCAATCATTGGTATTTTTATTCATTAGTGTAACGATCCAGTATTCGTTGCTTGTAGACGACAGTAGCCTGGGGTCCCCGACAGGCTGTGAACCAAGCCATCATGTTCACGAGCGCCCCCATCACGGGGAATAAATGCAAGTAGTACGCAAAAGTATACCTTTAATAGTAATTCCATGTACAGCGTTCTGCATAATTTAGGAAACAAATGACTGTAGAGAATTGTAGGGTATTTCAAAATCCAAAGTTTCTGTGTTACTGGAACATTGCAGATATATCCCCGGAGAACAATTTATCAAAGAAAAATATATTCAATAGTTAGTTGATAAGGAACAGATAACCGGCTTTCTTAGTATTCGAAGTAAACAAGAGGTGCGATTATGTTTTCATAACTAATGGTTGTAATTGTAGGTTGTGCAAAAAAGAATAAAATAAAATAAAATAAAATATATTCACTAAAACTACCAGAGTAATTGGGATTTTAAATATATTATAAAAAAAATCACTAGTAAAACAGTAGTTACTGATAAAGTTCATTTTACGCCATTATGAAATCTGTTAAATCTTGAAAACGAAAAAGTAGCACAAAATCAATGCTACAGGATTACAGTACTATATAATTAACGAAGATTCAACGTATTTCCTGACGGCGCTCAGTTCTTGCCTCTATTAAAGATACACTTCCTTTTAAGAGTAATTAAATATTTAGGAAGAATAAAAAACCGAACATCGAGAGAACCAGTTTTCCCCATTTCCAAGAACGCTGTGTTGAAATGTTAGGGGCTTCGTTTTTCCGAGGAAAACACTTGAAACGCCTCAGCACAAATGAATGTTGAAATATAGATTGGAAAATAATCCTCATCTCGCGCATCTGTATTTCTGTGAAGTTTTTTCTTTTCCTTCTGTCTTTCTGTTCCCGGTATAAACTCGTCTTTCCACTTTGGAATTCTTGTTGCCACGCCAAATGGTTGCATTGGATCGTTTGATAAATTTTCTATATCTGGAAAAAGAGAGAGAGAGAGAGAATGGGAGTATAATTGCCTTCCCTAATACTATATTCATTACCTTGGGTAGTTAAGATTTTGGGAGTCATCTGCAAATTTTGATGTCGGAGTGTTCCCTTTTTATATCCAACAAAAAATGTACAGATAATGTACCAAGTATTTCATGGTGACTAGTGTTCGGTGCAAGGGAAAGGAAGTTTGTAAACTGATACATTCTGATTTTTCCTTCCTGGCCGGGGAACAAATTACCGGTGAAGACTCGTGCATCCCTCACTTTATGTGACGAATATTACTATCACTATCATATAAATTTGACTGTAGGTAATTAGAAAAAATAATCCAGGTATTTTATTTGAGTAGATTCAAAATTACCGTCATCAGGAAACTGGGGTTCTCATTTCACGTTTTAATTAGTAAGTCGTGTTGTTTTTTCAGTCTCCCATAAGCTGAATTCCTTTAAACAATGGTAATATTGAAAGAGACTCACTGCGTAATGAACTGAATTACTTATACCAATTCTGTACACAATAAGCGATGCAATTCGTTCTTAATGTTTTGTGGCGAAATAAATGGGCATATGCTCATATTTTTAATAAAATTTATTGAAAGATAAATATGTTGACGTACCCATCTCTTTGACGTCATTGGCGGACGTACTACTGTATTTCTCAAACTGCTCACCCAGGCCTTGGGATGCTTATTACGTATGTTGACATCAACTATCAAAAGTACAACGAAAGATGTTATAATGAAAATTTCTGCTAACTAATGCTAACTATTTCCCACAGCACTACATTATACATTTCTGAAAACTTGGGAAAAATATGTTATTGGTAGAGTTAAGACTCAGGTTCGGTAATAACATGTACTCGTCTACAAAATGACTGGTATGGAAGCAAATTGCTATCCAGACCAACAACTAACTTATACTGCAATATGCTATGGCAAAGAACGGTACCAAAAATAACATTATCAGTTATTTTCGTGACTTGCATTCATATCAGTAATAGCAAATAAATGGTGTAAAAGTCCCGGAACACTGACATGTGAAACATTAGGCTGATCACTTCCAGGTTCACTCCAACCTTGTAGAACATCTGCTTAGTGGTGTCTCTGTGGACTATGAAGGTCTTGTCCAAATAAATGTCCAGTCCTATATCGAAAAGTCTTGTAGTTAGTTCCAAAACACTTCACGAGGCAAAATGATGCTCTGATAAGGCCGAACATTTCTGAGCCTGTGACAGTTACTAAAACTGTCTTGTGTATATGACTCAGAAGCTCTTTAGCCAATGTCAGCTACCCAATAGAACTTCAGGAAGTAAATGCCTTCTTTCATTTTACTTTGGTTGTAGATCGGCTTATCCCGCAAATGCTATATATAGAGTGAATGCTGTTATAAATCTTAACATATATCTAAGTGTTCGAATCACAGTAAGCAGTGCTATTAGATTTCCTGTAGTCATTTTTACGTATGAGCCGGCCTCGTTGTGACCCAAATACGTAAAGGGAAATATTTTAGGGAAAAATGCAGAAAAACTTACCTTAAAAAGGGTGGGGTTTGGTATTATAATTTTTAGAACAAGAGGTCGCCAGGAAACTCAGCTAATTACTTTACATACATTTATTTACAAGAGGCCGTTAAATGGCCTGGGAAAAGTAAATGCAACTTGTCGGCACGTGGGCCAAATCTATCTCACAATAAGGAAAAGCTAGCCATAAACAGATGTATAACAAGGCTGGTTTCCCAAAGGGATCATTGTGATCTTCGTTACTGTAAGGAAGCACTTGCGGGCGAGACAGGACACGTGACTCAGCAAATCTGGAAAAATTCCCAGATTAGACACAAATGAATTAAAGATTTCTTGCACAAGTTACAGTTACTCACCTTGTCTAACACACTGGGGAGGAACTCTTAGTATTAAATGAAATATTCAATGACTTCATTTGTCTGGGACGATCACAAAAGGGAGACATGCAGCCACGAGGCAGTGAAAGGAACAAAGGGATGTTCATTTGAGGATTAGGAGTTCGAATTGGGAAATGAAATTCAGTTTACTAGACTCGAAGGGAAAGAACTGGCAATATAGCTGCATCACAAGATGTACCTGGATGCCGTAAGTAAGTGGACCTTTGTAGAATGCGGCGTCGGGTTTGTCTCAGGTCTGGGCGCGCCAGTAGTGCTGTGGTAGGCTGGTTGGGCAGGACGTCCGTCCTGGGTCACTGACTCGAGTGGACTTAGGCCGAATGCAGGTGTGATTCATGGGGGATGGGTTCAGCTTATCCCCCCAATAGCAGGGCATCCTGGAAACAGAACATACGGCCAGCGAAGGGTTCACAGGAAAAAGGAGCTTAGAAGTAGGCCTAATAAGTACCTAGCTAGCTACACACTTCCCTTTGGGATACATCCGTAAGGAGTAAGAATTTTACTCCCTGCTATAACAGGAAAATTCCTAGCTCTGGCTTGCGTTTTCCCCTTTGAAGTCAGCTGATTAGGGGAAAATGGCTGCTTTTCTAGAAATGAAATAAATTGAATAAATGCTGGGAAGACGAGGATCTCAATATTTGTAACATCATTTTTGAATTTTCTTCTAGTGCGGCCGTTATGAATGATTTGCTAGTTAATTTCCTGTCATCAGAATGTATCTGAAAATATCTTTTATGTATTGACTGTGCCAGTTCGCACTTATTCGATTGCATATTTTTGCAAAATACCAAAATAAAAGTACAAAAATTTGAAAAGATAAAGGAGTTTTTCCACATTCCTTATCGCCATTTTAGGGTAGGGTCTCTGATTCACTAAAAGGAAAGGCCTACTCAAACGGGTATTAGCACCTTCGTGTTCGTTGCGCGAGATGCCCGGATGTAATGCTGTGAGCCTGTTGTTACTAATAGTTTTGGAATGATTTCTGAAACATCCTTAAAAACCGCAATTAGCGTTCAGTTATCCCTGCACAGTTATAACTGCACAGTCGGACTGTGCAGGAAAATCTTCGCCACTAACGATACATTCATTTTCCTCATTCGTCCGTAGCAGCCACGCAGTCAACACACGATGCTCTGGCTGTAATTGGCTTGCTGACATCATAAATAAATTTCATGAACGTCAAGTAAGACGTCCAATGAAAGAGTGGAAGAAAAAATCAAATTGAATACTCCCATGTGAATGTAAGTGTTTAGATTTTACCCCATGGACTTTGATAGTTATTGAATATTTTATGAATGAACGAAGTTCCATGGAAAGATAATTAAGTTCGTAATCGTTTGATTACATTTCAAAGTGGACATATATAGGCCTAATATTATTTTCTATGTCATTAAAAGGGGGTTAATACTGATTTGTTTTCATTTTAGGAGTGACTTTATGACATGTTACAATGAATAAAAATCCATAGTTTACTACTGTCTTCCTTTGTTTCATGGTGTGTTGATTAGTCTACTTTCATTTCAAAACGAATTTACTTGGAATGTAAGCAATTAATAAACTTACATAGTCCAACATTGTTTGATTTTGTTTCATCAGAAAGTTGAATATTATTTTGCTCTCATTTCAAAATTGAATTACATATACATGATGCACAATCGTGAATGGGCTCATATAGGCCTATTCTTCTTTTAAATCATGTCGTCATAATAAATATTTATTCTCACTGAAAACCTGACTTCCATAATATAACTACGAATAAACATAGATAGGCTTAATCTGTTACGATAGCTTTTGGATTTTACTTGCCAAAGCAAAGTCTCATTCCTATAGAGGGTTTCAGTGAAATCTACAAGACATTCAGGAATGATGCTGCCACTTTCAGCCTTCATTTTATACAACTGTTTTTCCTGTGAAAAAAAATGATAATTATATTTTATTTGACATCCGTATCAATTATTAAAAACAAATAAATCCAGTATATCATCAATTTAGATATTAACATTTTTCAAATCAATATAACCCAACTCATTGTTCTTAATTGGTACATGTTATCTGTCTACGGACAGGCAGCGAACTGAGCAAAAAAAGTTGCCTATGCCACATTACCGTTGCAGTGCCTGATGATGATCGATTGAGTGGAGCTATTTACTCGGCCGCCTGCGCAGGCCAGAAAAACTGTGCAGGTTGTCCACACCTACGTTAAGTTATAACTGCACAGGCCAAATGTGCAGTTATAACTATGCAGGTATAACTGACCGTTAGTGGTGGGCTTAAGCTCAGGAGATTTAACTGTTCGGTCACAAAGTGTGTCATCTATCTTGAGCCATTCAGTTCCTTCTTTCTGTAAAGGGTGGAAAAATTGCACATTTCCATCGAAGTTTTGGGGCGATCGCAAGGGACAGACTCTCTCTCTCTCTCTCTCTCTCTCTCTCTCTCTCTCTGTAATGCCCTCTGAAGACCGAGCAACATGAGATGCTGTGGTATTAAGAAATGTTTCTTACTGGATAAATTCTCCACAACTAACCTGCTCTTGGTTGAATTTTCCCAGGTCCTTTTTTTGCTCTCCTTAACAACCTTAACAAGCTTGTACGCCAACTCCCTTACACAGGTGTATGTGTTTAGGAATCGATACATTGTTCTGTCAGTCGCCAGGCACCTTCTGGCAGCTATGGACGTCAATATATCAGTTATCATATACCAAGGCTGGAGCATCCTTGGTAAACAGGTTATAGTTCCCGAACTTGTCGATCATTCTAAGTGATGCTGAGTATATCACCAAAGTATGGGATATAAATGCTTATCAACAGCCAATAAGGAACGTCGTAAGGGACGGGCCTAGACCTTAGAAGCAAGGTTGATGTGAATCTACTAAATTTATTTCAGCTTCCTCAACTACAACCATAACACGTTCTTCAGCACACCTGTCAAAAGAACTCCCCTTTAGGAGACAAACCGACCGATTCAGGAGAAAAATGAAGCATATTTTTGTGATTTTTGAAGAATACATCTTCCGATCAGCGACAGCGATTGAAACGACCATGGTTCCCACCACCTTTCCCCCTCGAAATCCCATTCAATGTATAGAATTTTAATCTCGCAAATCGTCTTATCACCAACCGATGAATTTAAATCCCATTTACCGCCTCCCTTCACATTTTAACTTCGCAGATAAATGTGCTGTTTATCCCATCATTGAAACACAAACGGAAAAGTTATTTTTATTTTTCCGTTATTGTTCTCTCAAACTTTTATTCATTCAGAAGTCGATTAGAGGGTAAAATTTCGTGACTTGATCTGAATGGATCTTTAATTAGGTTATATATATATATATATATATATATATATATATATATATATATATATATATATATATATATATATATATATAGATAGTATATATATATATATATATATATATATATATAATATATATATATATATATAGTTATACCTATATAACCATATATACATATATATATATATATATATATATATATATATATATATATATATAGTATATAGTTATATATATAACATATATATATATATATATATATATATATATATATATATATAT
The DNA here is from genome assembly GCF_015104395.2 of Macrobrachium nipponense. Taxonomy (NCBI): domain Eukaryota; kingdom Metazoa; phylum Arthropoda; class Malacostraca; order Decapoda; family Palaemonidae; genus Macrobrachium; species Macrobrachium nipponense. The sequence goes on along the minus strand of NC_087203.1, from coordinate 26,837,276 downwards.
ACATATATATATATATATATATATATATATATCATATATATATATATAGTATATATATACTATATATATATATATATATATATATATATATATATATATATTTCCTAATTAAAAATCCATCAAGATCAAGTCACGAAATTTTACCCTCTAATCGGCTTCTGAATGAATAAAAGTTTGAGAGAACAATAATGGAAGAATAAAAATAATTTAAGTAATTACCTGGTTGGCTGCTTAACGGCCGTTTCGACAAAACAGCTGTTCGACGTAATATCCGTTAGACGAAATGTCCGAGGACAAATGTACGGGACCAAACGTCCGGAGACGAAAAGTCCGAACGCCATATATATATATATATATATATATAATAGTATATATATATAATATATATCATATATATATATATATATATATACATATATATATATATATATATATAATATATATATATATACATATATATATATACATCATTATATATGTATATTTATAATATAACTATTTATTATATGTCATTCGGACTTTTCGTTCCTGGAAGTTTGGTCCCGTACATTTGGTCCCCGGACTTTTCGTCTAACGGATATTTCGTCGAACAGCTGTTTTGTCGAAACGGCTGTCAAGCAGCCAACCAGGTAATTACTTAAGTGTTGTTAAATGAAACGTGCATATGTTAAAAGTCAACCAGGTAATTACGTAAGAAAGAGAGTTGTTAATGGAAAATTAATATTGTTGAAAATACAAGTTTTAAGTAAGTTATTCATCAAAGAATTTGTAAGAGTGAAGACACCCCAACTGTAAAGAAGAACTACATTTTGTTCAGTAGATATCTGTCTTATTTCGTTATAGCCCATGGAGTTCACTTTTACTGAACGTGGTGGAAGGAAGCTACTGCACAATGGGTATGCATCTACAGTTACCAAAAGGAGAGGTGGCATTACCTTCTGGAGGTGCGAAGAAAGGGGAAGATGTGGAGGGTGACTTAAGTCAGTGAATGATATATTGCAAGGTGATCCACTGCCACATTCTCACCCACCAGATCCCAGTAGAGCTGTTGTCCTCAAGACAGTACAGAAGATGAAGGAAAGAGTTGACGAGTACTATAGTTCAGAACTGCACATCTAACTCTCCATTAGAAGCAACCGGTTCTCTTCCCAAAAAAGAAAGTCTTAGCAGAATGATTAGAAGGCAACGGAAATTTACAGATAGAAACGAAGTAACAGAGCAAGTTAGGGTTTCGTTAAGAGGCGAGACATTCGTTTTATTCGAAGATAACATCATTATAAAAGCAACAGACGGAAATCTCGATTTATTGGCGAAAAGTATGCTCTGGTTTTGCGACGGAACGTTCGATAGTGCTCCTGATCACCATCACTGTATACCATCTATGCTCTCCTTGGAGAAAATCATATGGTTCCACTGGTGTACTGCATTACAAAATTCAAAAATCAAGAAACATACGATACGATATTTTCTTAACATAAAGAAACGCGTGTTATGGACCCTATTTCAATAACTGTTGATTTTGAAAAACAGCAACAAATTGCGTAGAAAAATATTTTCCTAATTCTCATACTTCTGAATGCTTTTTCCACTTTGGGCAATGCCTCTGGAGAAATATTCAGACATGTGGCCTACAAAACTGGTATAATGAGCCAAGGAATGCTTTCATAATCAAAACCCTCACAGCACCGGCTTTCGTTCCAAAGAAGGATGTCATAAACGTATGTAATGAATTCGTGACTTCATTAGTCGAGGAAACAGATGAGGTCCTATTAGAGTTTCTCGTCTACTTTGAGACTACTTGGGTAGGCGTTGTACAGAGGGGAAGGCGACGACGCCCACAATTTGATATCTCCATATGGAATGTACGAGAAAAGACATTGCTTGGAATACCACGAACAAATAATTCGGTTGAAGGCTGCCACCGCGCATTCAAACTGCGAATGTCAGTCGTTCATCCAAATTCATCTCATCTAATGAACAAACTCAAAAGAGAGGAAAATGATTGAGAACTAACAATACAACATGTTTTATGCGGCATTGTCCCTAGAAGTAATATGCAATTGTTAATAAAAGGTTAAAAAACTCTCAGATGACTATGAAAATTTAGATTCCAGTATTTAAAAGCCATAGCACATAATTTGTAATTTTTATTTATTCTATTTATTTTAATAATTTGTACGTTTGTAGCAGTTTCGATAAATGTATATTATTCATTATTCCACTGAAAGCACTGTTAATCCTCAAAAATTAAAACCTTTAATAGTTTTATTTAATCCATTTTATTTTAATGTTACGTTTCCTTTAAAAAGAAAACTAAAAGAAAAAAAATGGACAAGACAAATTTTATTGGGAGATGCACAAATGAAAAAGGTTTCTATAAAAAAAATTGAATGATTACCTGTTCGGCTGTTAAAAATGTAGATTACGTAGTTAAAACATTTATTTTTTCTTGAGAAAAATAAGTCAAAAATTTTTTAAAAAGCACATTAAATATTTTATATGAAAAATAAACATTACCTCACTCTCAATTGAAAACATACATTTTCCTATAATCCATCTTTCCCGTCCTCAGTCATTTTTTCATAATCTCTCTCTCTCTCTCTCTCTCTCTCTCTCTCTCTCTCTCTCTCTCTCTCTCTCTCTCTCTCTCCGGACTTTTCATTCTCGAAACGTCCAGGGACCAACTGTCCGGTCACGACTTAGAGAACCAAATGAATTATTGACGCCATAAATCATAACGGAAAAGTATGTCTGTTTGAAGTTAGATGATCTCTCTCTCTCTCTCTAACAACCATGGTTTTGTACGTGTGTGTAAAACGGTTTTATTTGATAAATTATGTCTTTAATAATTAAACGACTTGACTGACTGATTATGTAAGTTTGTAATTATATATTTCATCGTATTTTTATAACAAAAT
>NC_087203.1:26804358-26829358 GCF_015104395.2 Macrobrachium nipponense | reverse complement strand
GAAAGAAATTAAGAAAAAAATTTTCGAAGGATGGAATACAAAAATTAGGTTAAGATATGCTTGAACATCCTTCTTACGGTCTTATTAGTATGAGACGTTAAAAGGAGGTATGGGTTTGAATATGATATATATATATATATATATATATATATATATATATATATATATATATATATATATATATATATATGTGTGTGTGTGTGTGTGTGTGTGTGTGTGTGTGTGTGTGTGTGTGTGTGCAACTGTATGAAGGTAAGTATCCATACTACCACAATTGACTCAAGGAAACATATTTCTACTGACTACACTTGAATCGTGATCACTGGTGAAAGAGGACTTCAGTTGAGTGAAAAATGTATCGGGAAATATGCAGGTGCGGAATTATGACTGGGTTTATTAGAAGTGATGGTGTTTTTTCGATGAAAATGGTCAGTCAGTCATCTATTTGTCCTTGTTAGCTCCAACATGAGTGAAATCTCCACTTCCATTTTGATAGGTAGACATGAAATCACATTTACCATGATGTGCCGTGCTGGAATGCCAGACATCCCAACCAATGTAGGATCAAACAATACTTGGAAAATCTGTTAAAGATGTCACTGCTCGCTATAGTATGATTTACTTAAGTGTAGCCTGGAAAGGTAATTTTAATTTTTATGTTCAGGTAGTATTTTTGTTTCAGTGGAGTCATATGGTTGCCGTATATATTTTTGCAAAAGTGGGCATTTGAAGTCAAACTTGTTAATTGACTCAAGATGATGGAGGGAGGAAATTCAGGATGAAGTCTGTCCAGAAATCTTTTCTATAGTTCACCTGGGAAAGGGTTGAATTTATCCACCATTCTTGAGAGATGCTGACTACATTTCCCCAGGCTACACTTTCCTCAAATCGCTGGAATATAATTTGAAAAAAAAATTCCAAATGAAGAACCATTTTAATAATCCATCATAAACATTTAACGAGGGGAACCATGAAGGTAACATTGTAATAAGGTAGAATGTGTGTGTGAGGATGATTGAATTAAGCTGGAAGATGTGACAAATCGTCAAAATATCAAGTCCCAGGAACACCAAGACTGCTACGCATATGTCACAACCGAGCTGTGACATCTTTACCATATTTTCCAAGTATGTTTGATCACGCATTAGTTGGCATGTCTGGTATTCCAACATGGCACATCATGGTAAATGTGATTTTATGTCTACCTCGAAATGCACATGAACAGGACTTGGGATAAATGCTTATTCAATTGAGCATAGATAACAAATAAGTGTGTGTGACATTTTGCAAGGAAATGGCAGAATTTCCATGTAATGAGAAAATGACTCGGTTAAGTCATATGAAGGGTACACAGGACGACAGGTTTATGGGGTTACATAAATTGACGGTCTTGGGAAAAGTAAAGGAAAATTGAGATGTATCAGATACTAGGAGGTGGTTAGAGTGTTTACACCCTAACCACCTCCGTTTGTGGGTTTTGTGGAATGGATGGGGTAGGGAAGGGCCTGAGGGCGGAGAGAGGGACGAAGTGGGTGAACTGATTTTGTGGAAGGTTTACTATTAGGTAAAATGTAAACATGGCAGTGGTTGCTGACTGGCTTCTCTCGAAACCTACCATTATCAGGGACACGTCTTAAAGGTGTATAATGTATGAGTAAACCAAGGGATAAAGTTCTTGGAATGAGAGTGAGAGAGCTATTTTTATATTTTCAAGTCCATACATACATAGAGAGAAAGAGAGAGAGAGAGAGAGAGAGAGAACCAATCTTCTAGCCACAGTTAATATTAACATTCGAAGTCATCCCGGAAGTGATAAGAGAGAGAGAGAAGAGAGAGAGAGAGAAGAGCCAAGTTTAGAGAGCATCTTTAAGGTCAAAGTTAATCTTAATATCTCGAAGTCGCATCGAGAGAGAGAGAGAAGAGAGAGAGAGAGGAGAGAGAGAGAGAGAGAGAGAGATCCAATCCTTTAACCAAAGTTATATTTATATTTCCAAGTCCATCGTAGAGGCGAAGGTGAAGAGCAGTCTGCAGGGAGCGTGTGCCCCACTTGGATATGGAGGTCCGCCTCTTCTTTTGCAATTCCTCCCACGGCTACGCCGCCTAACCCGATACTCCAGCTGTGGGGGAGAGCCTCCGTCAGAGGAAAGGAAAAAGTTGGACGCAAAATGTTGCTCACAACACACATGAGTTTTTTTCTTTTTTTCCTTTTTTTGACTCTCTTCAACTAAGTTTTTGTGAAACGTCCACAAATATTTATGATTTTAACTTTAAACAAGTGTTTCATCAAGGATTTTACGTTTAAAAAGATACCATTTTTGTTACATTGTTTTAAAAAAGTAGGAGAACTGGACGTAAAATAAACCAAATAGGCCGTATTAAATCTTGAAATGGTTCGGGTCATCACGGTGAAATAAAAAGCACCGACTCACAATAATGAGAATATCATCACATTGCAAAGATTATGTGAAAACCTTCCTGCATTGAGAATACGGTCTAGTGATAAAATTTATACATAAATACACTATAGAGCATAACCACGTGCACATGATGAATATATATATATATATATATATATATATATATATATTTATATATATAATTATATATATATATATAGTATATACTGGTTATGACTGTAAAAATTTGTTCTGTAACAACAGAATTCCATCTAATAAAAGGAGCCCATAAAAACACCCAAAAAATATAGAGAGAAAAGTACTATATTTCAGACTGCTGTCTCCCTACTTCAAGTAGATGAATGAGAAAAGTTTACAGAAAAGGTGGTATTTATACCAAGAGGTCCATCCACAGGCAAGCCAATTTAGGTCACCCCGCTGATATCTCTTCCTTTAATCTTCTTAAGTGTTGGTTGTATGAAAACCTTGTCGATCCTATCTGAAATCCATGCTCCTTTTGAGATGTTCCATTACCTGCCCCTCTTTTATTAAGGCCAATTCCATCATTTGACTTTTGTACCGGCAGTTGCTGCTATAAATTACACCTGACAAATTCCAGTTTATTCTATGGTTATGTTCATTTATATGGTTGAAAATAGCCGAGTTCTGTTGTCCATACCTAACTGACCATTTGTGTTGTATTAATCTCTGGGGAAGTGATTTACCTGTAAATCCGATGCAAGATTGGTCACAGTTCCTGGCATGGGATTTCGTAAACCCCAGCGTCCTTGGGACATATAAATATATATATATATATATATATATATATATATATATATATATATATATATATATATATATATAAGTAGGGGGAAAAAACCCATAGTCCCTCAACACCAAGGTGCTAATCCCCAGGTAGTCGATTTTTCTACCTGAGAATTAGCACTTCGTTGTGAAATTTTACACCTTTTAATGAGGTGTTAATTACTTTTCACTTCTTTTAATGAGGTTTTAATTACTTTTCACACGTTTACGTCTGAAAATTGACCATAATAGGTGTGAAATTTCACAGTTTTTGCACGGTCGTGTCGGCATCGTGCAAGACTCTACGCAGATAAAAACCCTGATTTAAACACTGACCCCCCCCCGCCCAATTTCCTCATACTCTACGGAGGTAAAACCCCTGATTTCAACCCTGACCCCCAAAGTTCCTCATAGCCTAAGGAGGTTGAAAACCCTGATTTCAACCCTGACCCCCAAAGTTCCTCATAGCCTAAGGAGGTAAAAACCCTAATTTCAACCCTGACCCCAAATGTTGCAAAAGGAGACGGATCCCTCTCTTTGTGACAAACCTGTCACAAACGTCAGGTTAACTATGAGTAAGAATAAGAATCGATGACGTGTGCAAACGTCTATATGACTTGAATCATGTCTATGTAAATATGTAGCTAACTCTTATGAAACTGTGCTGAGGAGGAGAGCGAAATAATCTGCTATCAAGTTTATATGTCTTATCAAATTCTGAAACAAAATTAACCATGTATATGAGATCAAAACAAAGGAAGCACACATAGTGAAAACCTTTGTATACAGGGAAATCCTTCGAGATTGCTTAAGTTGCATCAAAGCATGTAAAACTAGAGTTTGTTATTCACCTTAATATGAATTAACATGTATGCCATGATGTCATGAAAGTTGTACGCGAATGCAATGAGATAGATAGCGTTCATTCGCTTCCCAAGTACCAAAGATAGCAGGTAAGGCATCTGGATTTAATGTTCATTCTTGATTTTCTTATCTCTTAGTCCACTTCACAGGGGTAAATTGCCACAGCCGTGTGGTACTTAGATTCTTTGTATTTTTTTCTAGCAAATGTTTTCTGTGAACCCTTTTGTATCGAATTGACATGTATATATAATGTGGGGCAAAGTGTTGAGTGTTATTAGAGTTTATTTTTTTTTAATAAATTTGTAAAATTTGCAAACCTTGCTTCCTCAATTCCTCCACCGAGTTGTAGAGTCTAGTCCTTCAGACCTTGTTTTCACCAAGACCACTGGGCTAGAACCTAAATAATTCGCAATGCCGAAGTTCCTCATATTCTACGGAGGTGAAAACCCTGATTTCAACCCTGAACCTGGATTCCCTCAAAAACTCCAGATGACGTCACAAAAGCCTATTGACGTAAAATCCCAGGTTTCAACCCTAACCCAGATTTCCCTCAAAAACTTTCGATGACGTCACGAAAGTCTACAACGTAAAATCCCAAGGATTCAACCCCCACCCCCAATTCCCCCCACTAGCCCCGATGACGTCGTAAAACTTGAAATCACAGGTTCCAACATGTCCCCCGAATTCACTCCCAAATGCAAATATTTTAAGTCAATAGGGTACACTGAAAATTAACTTAACAAAACCCATTTCAGTCTTAATCATTTATGATATGTGTATATAAATGCATAATATTCCATATATAAAGAGGGTTAAATGGAAAATCAGATTACATACAGAATTGTTATTATTTTTGTAACAAAAGTCATACACAAATACATGGGGAATGGCATACATGAATTAATATTCCATACAAAGTCATACAAGAATGCACTGGAAAACGTGTACAAAAGAATACACAGACATGATATACATTCGTTTAAAAAAATAATACATCATCGAGATACATTGCTAGTATATACCACATGTAAAAAGGACTGGACTCACTTGTGAGTTAAAGTGTCCATACACAGTCCTCAGTTTGTACAGCAGCGTGTTGGGAGATGTTGACAATCTCCCTCTCTCTCTCTTCATCCCCTTCTCTCTCTCTCTCTCTCTCTCTCTCTCTCTCTCTCTCTCTCTATCTCTCTCTAATTTTCTTTCTTCATCTTGGTACATTAGAAGGATGTTGGGGAAACACGGAAGCTAACCAAAATAGATATGTTATCTGAGCAGCTTACATCTTGAGACAGACTTTTCAGAAGAGAGTGTTAATATATCCGAGATAGCTGGAGGACGAAGAAAAAGTGAAGCCTTACAGAGTTATGCACAGTGCAATAGCTTACAAACCTAACAAAAGATGCGTGTGCACGAATGAACACCTCTTTTTAGGTTAAGCTTATTCATCATAGTTCTCGTGGGAGCAAAAGTAGGTTCCCAGATCAATAGGAGGTTTTCGTTCATATGTTTGTTGTTTTGCATATCTAGCCTTCGCGCGCATCCTGTGACTATTATTTTTGGGCAATTCTTTCCTTATGACCTGTGACCTGATTCGGAGTTATGCTTTTACTCTAAGGAATGTATTACATTTCTTTTTATCATGGAATTGATATACTTATCATTACATATCGCTCGGGCACGACAACATAATGAGGTCAGGCAGGTCAGGAAATGTCCTTCAGCAGGATGTGTGCGAGCGATGTTTCAAAAATAAGATAATTCGAGATAATGATTATGCAAATTGATTAATGCATTAAACAAAGAATTATGATAATGCAATCAGTAATAATGATAAAGCAAGTACTAATGATGCATATGCTAAGAAAAAAATGTAGGGATATATATATATATATATATATATATATATATATATATATATATATATATATATATATATATATTATAATATCTCCGTAGAGTCTTGTGCGGCGCCGACACAACTGTGGGAAACATGAGATTTCACACCTATTTGTTATATGCAATCCTTTATGGTCAATTTTCACACCTTTCACCTCATTAAAAGGTGTGAAATTTCACACCGAGTTGCTGATCCCCAGGTAGAAAAATCGACTACCTTGTGATTAGCACCTTGGTATTGAGGGAAAATGGGGTTTTTTTCCCTACTTATATACATATATATACATATGTATATATATATATATATATATATCTATATATATATATATATATATATATATATATATATATAATATATGCAGAAGCCAGGTGCCAGGTACTATGTCGTACCTCTAAGTAAATGGGGATACAATCCACAATGAAGTAAAATCCTCTTGTAGTTTATAATATATATTCTTGTACAGGATTAAGGCTTTCGACCATCACCTGTGTCCTTGTTCACTAAAATGTGATATGTCATCTCATGGAACTACTTGTTAGTTCCTTGAGGTGACATATCACATTTTAGTGAACAAGACCACAGGTGATGGTCGAAAGCCTTAATCCTGTACAAGAAATATATATTATAAACTACAAGAAGATTTTACTTCATAGTGGATTGTATCTCCATATATATATATATATATATATATATATATATATATATATATATGTTTATATATATATATATATATAATTTTTCATATACTACACCGTGACATTGTTATATTCATAAACATTAAACTACAAAATTCGTTTATCATCAAATTCTCTCTCCTCCGCCATACTGACCAAATTGCACGCGGGCAAGCGCGTACACGCACGCAGACACACACACACACACACACACACACACACATATATATATATATATATATATATATATATATATATATATATATATATATATATATATATATATATATATGTGTGTGTGTGTGTGTGTGTGTGTGTGTGTGTAAAAGTAAAACAAGATAGAATACACGTCCCTTTCTCATACGATGCAATAACAGCAAAGGCGAGATTCTAGTGATCCTTTACATTTCCCACCGTCTGAGAATTCCACCATTAGCTGCTGCCATCCTCTGAGAGTTTCTAGCATTTGATGTTTCCATAATCTGAGAATACCACTGAGGATTTAGAAATATACCAGCTGAAATGTATATCCAATGAACTGTAGCGTCAAATCTATTATTCTTCTTTTTCTCGCCATCTTTTCCCACATCTGTGTGGGGTTCGACGTTTCCGACACCTTCCATCCATCCAGATCTTCCTTAACTGCATAAAAGTTATTATCATTATTATTATTATTATTATTATTATTATTATTATTATTATTATTATTATTATTATTATTATTATTATTTTTTATATTATTATTATATTATTATTATTATTATTATTATTATGTTAAAGAGAATGGCAGCATCGGTGGAATTGGTTTTACATTGGTCTTCTCAGTTATTATTATTTTTTTCTCATCAGCATCGATAATTTGCTAATAACTGGGCGATGGTCATAGTCTGGTAAAGGAAATGGTTTCTGGAAATATTAATAGGATAGCATGATCTATATAAAGTGCGTTATCTTAGGATAGAGTAATCACTTTTTCTTCTTGCCTTGAATCCAATGCAGACACTATACAATATTAATAAAACAGAAAGTTTTTGATTGGTTTAGTTTGCATATTTCCATTTTGAATATTCCTGCTAAATTAGGAGATTATAATATATATATATATATATATATATATATATATATATCCATATATATATACATATATATATATTGGTTATATAGGTAGTTATTGTGTTGTATTATCACCTACTGTGTGGTACAGATAGACGATTTTTCAGCAATATTATTAATGCGTCGGATGTGAACTCAGCGAGTGCTTGAGATGATGGTGTTAGCAATTTTTTCGCCCAGAGACGACGCGATGATTCTTCTGCTTCGTAAAGTCGAGATTCAGGATATCTGTGAAGATTCACTCCGCCTGGAGCAGCAGCGCCTAGAGACGTGATCAGAGCATGGAGGCAATGTGGCGGGAAGCTTGATTGTCATGTGGTGTATAATCCGGTCCAGCATCGATATGAGGGAATTTTCCCTCTCAAGTGTGACTTTCGAGCCTGAGTGCGTCACCGCACGGTTTCTTGGAAAGAAAATGTGTGGAAATTTGTCATTCTCGTCCGAACTTTGATTTGCGGTGTTCTGTGGTATGTGTGGGTGCAGCCTAGCACAAAGAAGCCACGATGGTCACACACAGAGAAACTCTTTCCTCTTGTGGAGAGTAAGTTAAATTCTAAAATTTATGTATGTGTTTCATATTTTTAAGCATTTTTCTTTTTTTTTCTTTTGATCCCAGGTTTATTTTTTTATGCACTATGTACCATGGGTTAATAGAGATGATTATGTCTCTTTCTCAAGTATGTTTTAATGGACCCTGATGAACTTTGGGATAAGAATGTCCAGAAGTAACGAACATTCAAAATGCTGCATTTTACTATGTATACTAAACCTGGTGACTTATTTCAGTGATGATCGTGGCGCTGAAACGACCCAAGACTGTTTTAATTAACTATGTGGTGACTGATATGTTTTCGGTAGTAATATGGTTTTCGTGGGAATTTTGGTCTTACCATTTTGTTCAGTCCTACCTCTATTTATTTTGAGAACCCATTTTCTATGTTTGGACCTCCATCCATATGATTCATTCTCTGAATTGGAAATTAGAGATTAAATGACTCATTCTTTTAAACCAACTAGATTTTTCGAATTAAAGGTATTTTTGTAAATCAACATTTGCTTCAGCAGCCTTAGTCAGTTATGAGGTATGATATACATACATACATACATACATATGAGTATATATATATATATATATATATATATATATATATATATATATATATATATATATATATATATATATATATATATATATCTATCTATATCTATATCTATATATATATATATATATATAATATATATACTATATATATATATATATATATATATATATATATATATATAGATAGGTAGGTATATATATATATATATATATATATATATTATATATATATATATATATATATATATATATCGAGCTACAAATGTCCTTTAATATCTAATTTGCTCTACCCCGGAATTAATATATTTTCATATATGTTTAACGAGGGGGAATTTATTAAGCAATAATAGAATTGCTGACCGACAGGCGCGAACCATCGACCTCTCAATTCCAGGACTGGCAGTGAAGCCTGAGCCAACCTCACCACGCAAGAGATATAAGTTCATGCCGCCTCCCATCTCAAATACCTGCCGCGCCCAGTTATTTTTGATTTGGAGACTGCATCAAGCCCATCTCGTTCTCGGTGGGGGGGGGTAGCGTGGCGTGGTAGTGCTTTTGCCCGCACATAGTCATATTATACGTCATATCACATTACGTGATTCATGAATACATATATCAAACTACAAATGTCCTTTAATATCTAATCGCTCTACCCCGGAATTAATATATTTTCATATATGTTTAACCGATGGGGAATTTATTAAGCGATAATAGAATTGCTGACCGACAGGCACGAACCATCGACCTCTCAAACATATATGAAAATACATTAATCCTGGGGTAGAGCGAATTAGATATTAAAGGACATTTGTAGTTCGATATATGTATATGAATCACGGTAATGTGATATGACGTATAATATGAACTATGTGCGGGCAAAAGCACTACCACGCTGCCGAGAACAAGATGGGCTTGATGCAGTCTCCAAAACAAAGATACCTGGGCATGGCAGGTATTTGGAGATGGGAGGTGGCATGAACCTATATCTCTTGCGGTGGCGAGGTTGGCTCAGTCTTCACTGCCAGTCTGGAATTTAGAGGTCGATGGTTCTATATCGCTTAATAAATTCCCCTTCGGTTAAATATATAGAAAAATATATTAATTGCGGGGTAGAGCGAATTAGATATTAAAGGACATTTGTAGTTTGATATATATATATATGAATCACGTAATGTGATATGACTACGTGTGGGCAAAACCACTACCACACTACCGAGAACGAAATGGGCTTGATGCATTCTCCAAAAGAAAAAATACCTGGGTGCAGCAGGTATTTGAGATGGGAGGTGGCATGAACTCATATCTCTTGCGGTGGCGAGGTTGCCTCAGGCTTCACTGCCAGTCCTGAATTGAGAGGTCGATGGTTCGTGCCTGTCGGTCAGCAATTCTATTATCGCTTAATAAATTCCCCCTCGGTTAAACATATATGAAAATATGTTAATTGCGGGGTGGAGTGAATTAGATATTAAAGGACATTTGTAGTTCAATATAGATATGAATCAGGGTAATGTGATATGACGTATAATATGACTACGTGCGAGCAAAAGCACTACCACGCTATACCGAGAACGAGATGGGCTTGATGCAGTCTCCAAAACAAAAAATACCTGGTGCGGCAGGTATTTGAGATGGGAGGCAGCATGAACTTATATCTCTTGTGGTGGCGAGGTTGGTTCAGGCTTCACTGCCAGTCCTGGAATTGAGAGGTCGATGGTTCGCGCCTGTCGGTCAGCAATTCTATTATCGCCTTAATTAAATTCCCTCGGTTAAACATATATGAAAATATATTAATTGCGGGATAGAGTGAATTAGATATTAAAGGACATTTGTAGTTCGATATATGTATATGAATCAGGGTAATATGTATGACGTATAATATGGACTACGTGCGGGCAAAAGCACTACCTATGCTACGAGAACGAGATGGGCTGATGCAATCTCCAAAACAAAAAATACCTCGGGAGCGGCAGGTATTTGAGATGGGAGGCGGCATAAACTTATATCTCTTGCGGTGGCGAGGTTGGCTCAGGCTTCACTGCCAGTCCTGGAATTGAGAGGTCGATGGTTCTCGTCTGTTGGTCAGCAATTCTTTTATCACTTAATAAATTAAAACCCCTCGGTTAAACATATATGAAAATATATTAATTCCGGGGTAGAGCAAATTAGATATTAAAGGACATTTGTAGTCTGATATATGTATATGAATCACGGTTATATATATATATATATAGATATATATATATATATATATATATATATATATATATATGATATATATATTATATATAGAGAGAGAGAGAGAGAGAGAGAGAGAGAGAGTGAGGAGAGAGTGGATTCAGTTTTCTTCTTGAGTTGACCAGGTGTGCCAGCAGAAAATGGTAGGGTACGCCCTATAGGCGTAATATATATATATATATATATATATATATATATATATATATATATATATATATATATATATATATATATATATATATATACATACATACGTGTGTGCGCGTGTTTATTTATTTATTTATTTATTTGTTTATTTCTTGCCCTGAAAAATACCTTCCTCTTCTTCCAAGTCTGACATCTTTTCATTTGAACTTTTATTTATTTGTTTATTTATTTGTTTGGTTATTCTGGGGGGGGGGGGGGGGGGGGGGGCCTTGAAAAATACCTTCCTCCTCTTCTTCCAAGTCTGACATCTTTTCATTTGAACTTTGACCTTCAACTCGGTCAACTGTATTGAAGCGACGCAGTTCTTTTCCGATGTCTTGGCTTCTTTTCATCTATTCTGTGAAGTCAACTTTCCAGTGGTTCTTATTTCTGAGGAAGGAACCAATAGATGTATCACTTCGGCAAAACGTAATATAAATGTCTACAATACGAATGCTAAGAACCAACTTGCCTCCACAGTTTATCTTACAGTATTGTAACTTGTCACTTCTAAATATTTCTTAAGAATGTCTAATGTAATGTGACGATCCCTCATGTATCAGAATTATGCATCCAAACACGAGTTTAAAAGTTTATATATTACTAAGGAGAACGAAAAAGATTGTCATTATATTACGAGTGCGGGAGTCCTGTGACTTCGCACTTGATAAGATATTTATGGATCAATTACTCTTGTAGAAAAATGGGAACGTTATTAGTATAATGTACTTTTAAGAATCAAGTTACGCTTCCTTTGATTTATTATTGTAGTGTATATAAAAAGCCGTATTTTACGCAAACAGAAACTTCTTTTAGAATAAAGGCATCCGCACTCCAATATTTTGAGCAAATCTACAATCGACTGTGAAATCATTCTGATCAACAAGAGCATTAAGTAATACCTACTTAAGTCGTAAAACCCATTAAGTTTCCACGTAACGTTTCTGCTTTGCTGAACCTTATGGTACTAACAAGGTAAGGCGGAAAGTGAAAGGCATTAGCAGCCACGCTAAAGCAAAATACGTAATACGCAATCATTTGCCTTAATACTTCTAAGGGATTCAGAGCCGATGGAACGCTATTTTTCGGTAATACCTTTTTGTATTATAGCATCGGGTAAAGGTGAAAGTTGGCAAGTGTTTATTTTATAACCCTATCAAATTTTTTCAAGTGTTATGTAGTACCTATGTTCGATAATTATGATACTCATCAGAGTACAAGTGATTTTCCTATGCCAGAGCCATCATAAAAGCAGGTATGGGTTTTGAACGCATTAGTGACGTTAACCGATGACGTCATGAGGCTCCACCCACACTGAAGAGAGGTTTACATATGGGGAAAACATCTCTTAACTGTGGCCCTGCCCACTTGCTGGTGGCATAGTCACTAACTTTACGTAGTACCCATTCTACGCTTCAGCAGTATCAGTGATAAAGAGCAGGATTTGTCATCGTCCCCTTGATTGCATTATCATTCTTAATTTTATTATTATTATTATTATTATTATTATTATTATTATTATTTTGTTCTAAAAGGTCCACAATAATAAAAAGTGTTGAGAGTCCGTGTATAATTTTTTAAACTTTACAAAAAGCTTTCGAACCCTTCCCTGGGTTCATCTTCAGTCCAAATGAACAATTAGTTCCAACATGTACTGAGGTGAATATAAAAATAAACAAAAGTCGTTGAAGATCGTTGACACCGGTCATTAGCTCCTTTATGGACCAGGTGATGAAGAAAGAGGGCAGTAACTTCAACTAGGTGATTTCCTCTCCCCTATCAATCCTTCTGGCTGCAATTCTGTTGGATCTCTGCAAAGGTTGTCGCAACGTTGCAGGAAGTCCTTCATCCGAGGGCGTAGATTGGGCACCGTAACCAGACTCCCCTGGGGCAGCGTATACCTGGACAGTGATAGGCAAGGTGGAAGCAGCATCAGGAGAGGGGAAAAACAGAGCCTGTCCTACAGTTAGAAATTAACAAATGGGTCTTCGTTGACAAAAAGACTTGTTTCCTTTGAATGATTCTCCTAAACTTATAGCAGCTCCCTCGACTAGTCGTCTAACATTTACATTGTTACTTTTAAAGATAATTTTAGCCTCGTTCCAGTTGGGTCTATGATCATTACTGAATGCATGTGCTACTATTGCGCTGTTTTGTGATTGTAGTTCATAAGCTCGCTTATGTTCGCCCAAACGTATATCTAGTCCCCGTCCACTTTCGCCAAAATATTTACTTTTACAATCCATACACGGTAGTTCGTAAACGCCTGGGACTATGGGATTTTTATTATTGTTATTGTTTCTTACGAGGGTGCGTCTTATTGTATTTTCATATTTGAACACAATTTTAGTTTCCTTCTGACTTTTGTTTATATGCCCACTTATATTCTTCACATCTGGATTAAAGGGAAGGGACACATATCTTTTTGGTTGTTCCTTGGTATTATTTCTAAGTCCATAGAACGACTTTGCGGAGATCCAACAGAATTGCAGCCACAAGGATTGATAGGGGAGAGGAAATCATCTGGTTGGAGTTAACTGCCCTCTTTCTTCATCACCTGGTCCATAAACGAGCTAACGACCGGTGTCAACGATCTTCAACGACTCTTGTTTATTTTTATATTCACCTCAGTACATGTTGTAACTAATTGTTCATTTGGACTGAAGATGAACCCAGGGAAGGGTTCGGAAGCTTTTTGTAAAGTTTTAAAAATTATACACGGACTCTCAACACTTTTTATTATTGTGGACCCTTTAGAACATTATATATACTCTCGTGATATGAGTTTTTCCCAATTATTATTATTATTATTATTATTATTATTATTATATTATTATTATTATATATTATTATTATGTAGAGGTTTCATCGCAGCTTCCACAGCAGGTGTTGGGACTAAGTTGTTAGCTTGGAATTCTTCCATTTTCTTGATATTCGTATCGTTTGTACATTACAAATAATTCAATGTATGTGATTTATCCACATAATGAACCACCCTTCAGTTCCTTTGTTATATCTACATCTATTCAGGGCGGGAACACAAAAAGACAATCCGGTTTGTTTTACTTCAGATTTCTATACTATAGCCTTCTATTTGCTGCAGCAAGAGATGAGTGTTGCCAAGAAACTATTACCCACTACAGAAATAATTATCTTTTCACGGGTTATCTCGCTATTGCCATAGATCTTGTTTGCAAAGAAAGTGGCAAGCCCTAGCACAAATGCAGTCTTGCAACCACGGGGACAATTCCATATCCTGCCGGCCATTCTCGAATTTGTTGAGGCCTACTATGCATTCAAGAGTCCATAAACTAGTTTTTCGTAGGCAACTTTTATACTAACTTATGTATTTCCATCATACTAAAGTACTGAGTGTTTCCAACATTATGGCAGTATACTGAATTGACAAATATGATTAATTAAGCCGTTTATTCTTAAAAAAAAAGACCAACCACTTTCTTTACTCAGACCGTTTCAAACAAGTGGCGCTTTATGACGTATCTGTGACGCAGAGCCATCCCCCTTACCTACAAATTCAAACATAATTATTTATATGTCATTATACGATATATTTTGTTTTTGAAAGTTTGTATTGAACAGGATAGGTAAAATGACATTTAACCTGAAGTCAAACTACCATTTGATAAGCCCACGGCTCCCCAGGATATTGAAAGGTTTATCAGCTTAACATAATGACTTTATGAAACTAAAAACGAAACCGTGTTGTTGTTATATTTAGCAAAAGAAAGGTGCATGTAACTGAATAACTACGAAAAATAAGACAAACAATAAATGGAAATAATAGAAGAAATGCAGAACAGGAAAAAAAAAATTATTTCTTTTGACTCCTTTAATGAGATGCCTGATGCTGCTTAAGGGCTGATGCCAAATTTTCGATTTCAGGTTTCATGACAAATACCCTTAGGTGCAGATTAGGTTCTACATTTAGCCTATTTCTATATTTGGAGGTAATCCAGGGGGACCACGAGCCTGAAGTTAAAATTATGTAAGTATATATATATATATATATATATATATATATATATATATATATATATACATACATATATATATATATATATATCATATATATCATATATATATATATATATATATATATATATATATATGTGTGTGTGTGTGTGTGTGTGTGTGTGTGTGTGTGTGTGTATGTATATATATATGTATGTATATATATATATAATATATATCTATATATATATATATATATATATATATATATATATATATATATATAATTTATATTTATATTTATATGCACAGCGCTTCCGAAAGTTAGGACGAGGGTTGAAACACTACACCGGTGGTTTGGTGGTACGGAAATCCATGTGTCGGTTTAAAATCTGTTTACGAAAAACACTGTGCCATGGCCTCTGAAATGCATAGCAGGCTGTGTCAGCAGATCCATTCCCCTGTTAGTGACTTACTGCCTACCTGGTGGATGGGCGGAGCCTCATGACGTCATATGTCTACGTCACGAAGGGTTTTAGAATCCTTTTCTGTGATTTTCTCGGTTCCGGCATCGGCGACTTCATTTTACTCTACATATATCAAAACTATCGAACTTAGGTACTCAATAATACTTGCAAAAAATAGGTAGCGTTGCAAAATATACACTTGTCAACTTTCACCTTTATCTGATGATTTGGTAAAAAGTTATTGCCGAAAAACTGAGTCCCATCGGCTCTGAATCTCTTTGTAATACGCAGAAAAGATTTCTCAATTACACACTCAGTCTCTCTCTCTCTCTCTCTCTCTCTCTCTCTAAGTTACATGGCGTATAATGCCATTGGTAATAACATTTAATACACCTATGCATTTGTCTGTATATATTGTTTAAACACGAAATTATGTTACCAACATAGTAATATTTATTATGCCAGTAACCTCATTTCCTACAAAGGAATTAATGATACTGCACTCACTGACAAAAAATAAGTGGTTATAAGCACCACAATCTGCTTTTATTTTCTTGTTCCGAACACCCACGGCAACTCTCAATCGTCTTTCCTAAGCAAATAAGACACACACGATATAACCTTCGCATTTACTGGCGTTTAACAATAGTGACTCCACCCCCAACCCTCCCCCCACAGGAACTTCGTTTCAACAATTCTTTTATATTCAGCGACCCCACTTTTCTTTCTCAGGAGTAAAAGGTTCAAGTTTTTTCTTTAAAACCTTTGGCAAATCTACTGCTACATTCACTGTTTCATAATTTTATGGCGTTCTCCTCGTTTAATTTTACTATTAACTTAAACATTTGCTTTTTTGAGTATTGCCAGTTAGCAATACCATCCATATCCGTCCATATTCTATGATGACGTGTACTACTATAATTTTAACCTCGTTATCTTTCGCTGTGAAATATTTATTATTATCTAATTTCCATGTGTTTTTTGGTCTTTTTTTTCACGCCATACTCTCCATACCATGTTCATAAAATGTCATAATTCTATTCACAATCCGTGCTTTTATTCGACAGACGTTACAGTGAAAGAGCTATTTTATCAACCTGACTGTTCTTTACACTAACCATATAAATATAGTGCTAATAAAACAAGACGCAAATGACCGAAGCCTGACTTTTTATTCATCCAGTCATTCCCATTTACATAATTTACTCTCACTTCTGCTTTATTAACAATTCTTGAAACTGTTATAATCATACTGTTTACCTCAACATACAACCCCAAGATACTCGTCATCAGAGTATTGTTAATTTTATAACAGAAAAAAAATTCATATCTCTGTTATCTAAAGCAGATACTTGACCAACAGTCCTTTTCCCGTAAAATTGTAGTTCAACTTTTCCCTTTCATTTGGACTTTTTTCTTCTTAAGACATCCCTTGCAAACCCCGGTCAGCCACACAAATACTGTTACTACCACAAAGTTGTTGGTCATATGTTACCCGTTAAATAGTCGCATCAATAGTCACCTGCCCGACGATTCTCGAATTCAAATTAGCCAAGTACAGCTACTTCGTTACTTAGTTTTGACTCTGCGATATCATTTATATATAGCCTCCAAAATACTCATTCCTTCGATACAAGATGGTATAAAATGTGTTGTTTTACTTCATTATTTTATTTTATCATTACTCCTCTTTGTTCCACTTTTACTGCAGTTGTTTTCATTATTATTATTATTATTATTATTATTATTATTATTATTATTATTATTATTATTATTATTATTATTATTATTTTGTTGAATAATATGGCTGCATTATGCGAATTGATTTTATAATGAGATTTCTCAATTTTTCTTATAATTTGTTTTTCTTGCACATCAATATTGGTCAGTAGTTGGCCAATGTTCATTTTTTTATAGATATAAACAGCGTATTTTCACGGCAGAAATTATTTATTTGACTATTACAGTGGGAACTGACATCTAGGTTGTACATCCATAGATTTTCACCAAGCTGATGGTATTTGCTCTGTGGTTTTTATTTTTTCTTTATTCTGATGTCTATTTCTGGTATTTTTTAGCACTCTTTCTGTCGATATGTTTCGACCAGCTTGTATTTCATCTTCTGAATGGTTGAGATGGATCTGGAGACACAGAACATGTGTGGCTTTATTTATAGCAATCTCTGAGGTTGTCGAATTCTCATTAGTTGCCTCAGCAATTCTCCTCAGGAGAGCCTCTTCTGGTGCAGTGATAGTAGTGTGCATTATTGCGTTATAGGGCATATTATTAGGAGGGTTGCTGCCCGCAGATGGATGCTCCTGATTGCTTCACTCATCCAGGGTAACAGTGGGTGTCACCCTTCACACCGACGTTTGAAGGAGGAAAGTCTCCTGTGTGATATTAAGATTAGGCTTCACTCTCCTTATGTTTAGGGATTCCAGGAGGCATAGGCGGCGATGGTCGGTTGCTTGATCTATTATTTCTCTTTTAGGGATAATGTCATTCCTTTTTTATTCTGGGGATATTGGCAGTCCTGGCGTGATTAAATATGTCACCCTCATGGGCATGACAGGAGATCTTGTAGAATGCATGGTAGTCATACCGATGTAAGAGCCAAGGTACTCTTTGATGGGGCATTTCTATTAGTAGATTATGTTGGTTTTATTCAAGGAATCTTACTTGGGGTGGGTGGGGTGGCTGGTTATTTCTCATCACCAAGCTGATGGTTTTCTTATATCAGCAGAATATGATGAGTTTAATCTTCTTCTCAGGATTGGACGGGCTGATTTTACCTGCAATGATGGTCCTGGGTTCGTCTTCTTTATATCTTTTATGTAATTTTCCTTGGTAGAGAAGTTTGATATCATCAGAAGTGTCGGTGTGACATTCCTAATGGTACCATCGGTAAAATGGCACCTTTTGTCTACATCCTGTTTTGTATGGATCCGGGCAACACGTCCCAGTTCTCAATGGGTGTCAGTACAGGAGGAGCAGTGCGAGAGAGCTCTTTTGACGAAGGGTCTGATGGTAGATTGCTTATATTTGTCGGGGCACTCACTCTCCATTTAGACATGTACCCAGGTTCATAGGTTTCATGTACACTTTCGTGATGAAGCATTCATCCCATTGCTCGACGCGGACATCAAGGAAAATAGGCGACGATCATGGCTGTATTCAGTTGTGAAGTTGAGATGGCTGTGGGTGTGGAAGGCACATGTCAAACTAATTATTTCTTAACTTGTCTTAGTGCTGATGAAGGTGTCATTGATGTACTGTACATACATTTGCAGCTTTCTTTTACTGTTAAAGACCCTATTCTCGACGGTGTTCTTGTAAAAATTTGTGAAGAGGTCTCCAAAGGGAGAACCTATTGCTACGCCATCGAGTTGGGTGTACATATGACCTCTGTTGGTGGAGAAAGGAGCCTTTTGGGTACATATCTCCAGATATAGTAAAACTAACCACTCCATCACTAAACATCCCCAAGTACGCCCTCCATGTCCTCCTGGAAATATGTATCAAAATGGCCCATTTCTCCATATACAAGGACCCTACCACTCCATCTTTGAACATCCCAGAGCACACCCTCCATGCAATCCAATATGTACCAATGCTCCTTCAGGATTGACACCCATGGAGAGCTGGAATGTGTTGCCCAGATCCTCATTAATAGCAAACATATGAATCGGGATGCAGACAAGTGCATTAAAGGTGTTATGAACAGATATTACTATCAGGAACCTCGCCCTGACACCTCTGATGATATTAAACTTTTCTACCAAAGAAAACTCCATAAAAGATATAAAGGAGACCACACCCTCACGACATTCACTAAGGGTAACATAAGCCCGTCTGATCCTGAGATGATCAAACTCTTCATATTCTACAGAAATAAGACAACCAGCAGCCGGGTGATGAGAAATATCCGACACCACCCACAAGCAGGATCCCTTGAAGAAAACCAATGTAGTATACTGATACAAATGCTCCATTCGATAGTACCTCGGCTCGTACATCAGTATGACTACCTTGTGCATCTCCAAAAGGACCTCCTGTCATGCCCAGGAGGGTGCCATATTTAATCATGCCAGGACTACCCATAACGATCGCGCTGCCTACACCTCCAGGAAGCCCTACACATCAGCTGAGAGAATCCTAGTCTTAATACCACACAGGAGATCTTCCTCCTCTTGAAGTAAGCATGAAGGGGGCCACCCACTGGCACCCCTGCTGAGCAAATCCTCGTACTAATAAGCCCTCTAACATGCACTCCAGCGATCACACGCAAGAACGCACACAACCATCACTGTGAGAGGGGAGGCTCTGCCAAAGGAGAATTGCCAAAGGGGACCAATGAAAATTCAACTACCTCAGAGCTTGCTATCAATAAGGCCACACGCACCTTATGTCTCAACCATCTCAACCATCCACAACATGACCAAGAGAGTATTAAGAAATACCAGACATAGACATAAAAAAAATTAAAAAGAATTGCCACTAAGAAAACACCAACTAGGTGGAAATTTAAGGATTTACAACCCAAATTTCAGTAACCTAAAGAATTTCTGCTGTAAGAAATGCACTGTTTATATCCTATAATAAATGAACATTGACCAACTGTTGACCGATATTGACATGCAAGAAAAGCAAATTATAAGAGGAATTGAGAAAACTCAGTACAAAATTAGTTTGCATAATGCAGCCATATTATTCAACAAAACTTGCCACAAGGAGGGTCTTCATCCTTTTTATTATTTTTATTATTATTTCCAAGTGGCAAGAAACATTTCCTTGTTTCTGTTTTATTACCTATGATGTTTCAAACGCGATCTGGCGATTATTTTCAAAGAGTGAATGGATTGACATAAGAGTTACATGGGTATATAAAGCAAGGGGAGTTGGGTGTAGAGTTGGTAAGTCAGTTATTAAGATATATTTTGGTTGGTCTCGGGTTGGTGACGCACTCGGTCCCAGAGGCATTGAGATCTTCTGGGCCTGTTGGATGTGGGTATATGAGAGTGGCTGTTATGCAAAATTAAAGATCATCCAGAGAGACACGTAGTCAACAGATGATTCATCCAGAAAACAATACATTTTGAAAAAACAAGGAGGCATATACAACTTATTACCATGAAATTTACAAAAATGTTCCCAAAAAAATGATTGAAAAGACGAAAAAAGGATATATATCGAACAAGAGAGAGAGAGAGAGAGAGAGAGAGAGAGAGAGAGAGGGGTAATACATATATATATATGTATTCCCCTATCAAAACTGCACAAGTGGCAACTCTTACCTTTCAGTAGCTGGCCGGTCTCTCTCTGCAAGTAATATCAAACTAGGCTAATGAGTTCACATAAATACAAACATATGCTATTTATTTCCCAAACTAGTTGAACATAAAATGGAACAAAGTGATCAAAAAGGTCATATTTAAGAACTAAGTCTGACCCACAAAAGAACTGTAAATTATCATTCTACTCTCCCGAATTAGTCTAAGTAATCACCCCGAACACTCAAATTGTCAACCACTACATTTCGATAGTCAAGACTTAGAGAATCCCGTCTCTAGAATAATGACATGGGACCCATCTGAAACAAAGAGACATATCCATTATATTCCCCACCACACAATGTTACATAAATATATACACTTCACACTTCTCTCTTTTCAAAGGCAAGTGTTCCTAAGTCATTTAAATATGTGCCATACCTTTTTGATGGGTCTGTACCAGCACCTGATGTCCTCCGAACCGTCTCTCCTTATCTCAAAAGAATGTGTGCTTTCTCTTAAGTGTCTCGAGCGGTTGGACCCATCATGCGTGCACAAACAGATGTATGCATCTGCCACACCCTAAGATCCCCATAGCAACTGATTGAACAGGCGTCGGCCTCACAAATGCGTACTCATCAAATTCCTTCGTTTCAAAGAAGGCTATTCCTAGGTGCTTTCTGTCTCCAAGCCAGGAAAGCTGATACAACGTAACTCACCGACACATTAAATTCTTCTTTTAATACGGCTCAGCCACCTATGTCTTTTGTGCACTCCTGTCACACACCACATCAGCAACTAATGCACAATGTTTTAATTTGCGACATGATTTAGGGCTACCTCCATTGTTGGAACCGCTGTGCCTCACCGGATGCACAGAAGTTTAAGAACTCCTAACGCACAATTGTGTAACGTTTGTTAATGTAAAACTCACCCTCGTCACTAAGATAAGCAGAACTCGACGAATAGTTGTAGATGCATGTTGAGCACGTAAACCATCTCGAAACAATTCAGCGTGCACCATTATTCAGCGTCTGCAACCCTCGTAAGTGTATCCAACACCCCCTCATCGCAAAACTGTAGATTCAACGTTTTCTACTGAAGGAAACATGGTCACCACCCCGTTGTCAACAAAATATCCCGTGACTTTCATTAGAAGATTGTAGACTCCTGATTTATCCCAGAACATATCCTGAGACGATATACCGACGACATCTCATTCGCTGCAAAGGCAATCCATAGCATCGCCACTTGTGTGTAGACTCGACTCGACCTCTGGTATTGTAGAACCAAGCCGTTTCCATCGTCACCATCACGTGAAGTTGGGAATTCTCTAAAGTCATTGTGTGTCTACATGATCATAGAATAATTAAGTCTTGCTTTACCACACAAGTCTGTCATTAATTAATATACTCAATCTTCTAGTCAAATATTACAAATTCCTCACTAAACAAAATATAATCTTTACCCACTGAATCCTCACAAGTAATCCTATGTATAACTGAATCACGAAAGTTAGAAACGTGATAAATCCATTAATAAAGATAAATGCCACGAAGGAAAAATAAACGAAGGAGGTCTGCAAGATCTTTCGACTTGAAAAGTCCTTTACTGAGCAGATACTGACATAAATACGAGAAAAGACAATACAAGAAGATTCGTATAACTGACAGATAGGGATTATAAAGAGATTAGCACCTAAAATCCGACACACCTGGAAGATAAAGGAACCTTCCAAACAAGCATAAACAATGGGTGCAATTAAAGTTTAAGACAATCATCTCGATACAATTTCAGACAATTAAAGGATTATAGGTGACAGCTATTCAGAACTTGGTAACAAAACCATATTCACAATACATGACAGACATACATTCACAACAAAATAAATAACTCTAAGGCAACTGATTTTTATTTAAGTCAGTAATTATATCTTTGAGTCCTTCTTAAACATTTAGAGATCTTATTGTATTAGTACAATAAGATCTCTCCTGCTGAGCAAAATATATAGAATACCGGTAATCACAAATCAACCACAACAAATGAAGCACACTGATTTCACCACTTGAGTCTGAGATAAACTGAGAACTATATTAATTCCTGTACGGCTGTACTGCAAAGCATATCAGAGAGTGTTTAGCGGCTAAAGATTCCAAAGTTTTTTGTTCACAAATTCTCTGCCATTGTCGGTCAATAGAACCTCAGGTGAGCCGTATCTGCAAATGACACCATTGAAAAATGCTACAGCTACTTCTTCAGCCGTTTTATGCTTAAGTGGGAAAATTTCTACTATCCTTGTAAGTTCATCTATTATCACTAATAAGTACTTATTCGCATATCTAGACTCACAAAAATTTCCCAAGATATCCATATGTATTCTCTGAAAAGGTCTACTTCGTATAGGATATGTTCCTAATTTGCATGAAGTTATCTTTGCATGTTTTTCCCCATGTTTTTCCAAATATATTTAGCATGAACCTCATTATACATTTTTTCTATTCCCAAGTGTGGATTACCGAACCTGCAATGTACTATATCCAAAACCACTGGAATTAGGGCTTTCGGAATTACGATCTGTGTCGTATCTCCTTTACTTTCACTGGTTCTCAATTTATATTTAATTTTACTAACCAATAGATTACCTTCTAACTCCAGACCCAAAAAAGGTAACTAATAACGTTTCCTGACTAATTCCCATCTAAGAAACGCTTTTGCGTCTGCTAAAATCTCGACTTCATCTTGCCTTTGCTCTATGAGAGCCATATCCCACTGTATAGACTCGCCAGTGACTTGCGCAACTTGGAATCCTTCCGTGTCATGAAAACTTCTACTAAAGGCATCTGCAACTACATTAAATTTGCCCTCTATATATTTGAGCTTTGCATCAAAATCTCTGATAGTTAGAAACTATCGAGCTCTTTTAGGCGACAAATCAGGTTTATTAAAAAGATCTAATAATGGCTTGTGGTCTGTAAGAACTTCTACTTTATTCCCCTTCAGGACATTTTAAAATGAACCAAGCTCGGCTCTATTGCAAAGGCTTCTTTATCTATGGTAGCCATTGATCTCTCATTGCTGCCCTTTGTCCTGAAATTCCTGCTATGAAAGGCTATGGGATGGAATTTCCCATCAAACTTTTGCATAAGGCAAGCACCTATACCCTCCTGGCTGGCATCGGTCACTAATGTGAAAGGTTTGCTAAAATCTGAAAACTTCAAAACAGGGGGATTCATTAACGCGTCCTTAAGCTTTGGAAAACTCTTTGACTGGGGTTCCTTCCACTGAAATTGAACGTCTTCCCGCAATACATTTGTTAGGGGAGCTGCTATATTAGAGAACCCTTTCACAAATCTCCCGAAGAAACTGGCGATACCCAGGAATGACTTAATCTCTTTCTTTGATCTCGGGGTGCAAAAATTCGCTATTGCTTTTGACTTTATCGTCATTTACTCTAACCCCTTCCTTAAATATGACCTAGCCTAGATATGTGATTTGCTTTTTCAAGAAGGAACACTTGGCTAGCTTAATTTTCAACCCCGCTAATCTAAGCCTCCTAAGTACTTCTGTAAGCACTTACAGGTGTTGCGCGATCTTGTCTGTTGCAACTAATATATCATCCATATAAACATTTTTACCCAATAACCCGTGCAAAACTGTATTTACCAACCTGGTAAAAGTCATCGAACTGCCCGATAAACCGAACGGCATTTGTGTAAATTCATAGTGTCCCTTGGGCACTGAAAAAGCTGTATATTCCTTGCTGCTTTCACTAAGAGGGACCTGTAAAAAAGCTTGCGCTAAATCAATTGAGCTATAAATATTATGTGCCCCGATTTCAACAAAAAGATCTGGTATGCACGCGACTGGATATGGGTCAGGGATTGTCTTTTCATTTAAACGTCTAAAATCGACGCATAAATGGACAGAACCGTCCTTCTTAGGCACCACTAACAAGGGAAAGTTGTAAGGAGATACACTAGGTCCAATGATTCCTTCATCCTCCCATCTATTGACCTCTTT